>NC_056744.1:881416732-881539232 GCF_019279795.1 Protopterus annectens | reverse complement strand
GTCCTTGTACACATTGTGTCCCAGGGTGGAGACAATCACTGAACAACTACACACAAGCATCAAGTACACATATACTGTTATTAACAAGGGCTGTCTACACTTGCACTACATGTTCCTGCGCAACACATAATCTGCATGCTGACACGTGTGCAGTGATGTTTTTCCTTGTGATACTGTCACCCACCCTAAAACAGTATTGCGTACGCGTTGGATTGCAGGTGTGTCTGTGTTTGTATCTGCTGTTCTGAGGAGTGTGCCTGTGTCCCTGTGTGGTAATATCGTGTACACATTTGTAAACTGTGTTTCCTATCTTCCTCTCATAGGTTCTGATGTTGCTGTGGAGTGCAGCAGGGAACCTGAAGCCACTGCTGGGGATAGTGATTATGATGATACATGTGTGATGGCACAGGGAGGTGTGACAAGGTCTGTCGTTGGTCAGCCAATTGACACTACACAGCAGTCAACCCCATCAATGTGCACAGTCATCCTGCCTATACATCCATTATCACCAATGTCCTTAGCTGAGGGACAGCATACAGTGGGCATTGACCAGGGTAGTGTGGTATCATTGGCACATGCATCCCCTCGCAGCAGCCATGGCCAGATTACTGACATGGTACCACATAGGCAGATATCCAGGAGTTCTCGTGGGAGCATCCGTGGTCGTACTGCCCCTGTCAGACGTGCCCACAGAGGTCTTTCAACCTCAGCTATGTTCCGGGCTGTAATGCAGGCACAGGCACGTATGGAACGGTACACCAGACAGGGTCTGAGGGAGCTCAGAGCACATAGCACCGCTATGAATGACACTATGCATGACGTTGCGTCTGCCATCCGTAACATCAGCGAGGTCCTTGATAGATGTTGGGGGGACACATTACATCTCTTCCACAACTACATGTCCAGGAGCCAGGACAGTGCAGGACGGTTGAGGCGTTGACGTGGATGTATGCCAGCAACATTATCAGCTGGCAGTCATCGTGGACAATAAACCCGCAGCTGCTCCCATAGTGCCAGTAGCAGCCCCAGCAATGCTGGGTCTGTGATGTCATTACACTGTCCGAGAAGACCACGTGCACGTGGCTCTGGATAGTCCCAGCAGGGACATGTGTCCAGTCAACAACCCACTGCTTCTGATGACAGTACCCAGTCTAGCTTAGTACCCGATGCTGTCCGTAGCACCCCTGCTAGGCACAGGTACCGTGTCCGTGGCCAGAGACAGTGATCTGTATGACCTGGCAGGTACAGTCTGTGGCTGTCTACAAACACCAGTATATGGCAGCCATGTGGTGGAACTGTGTGCATGCATACACACACACATAATGCTAACACCTAGGGCTAACACATACACACACACATTGCAGCAACATTGCTCCATGTTGTGCTGCTGTCCCTCACTAACACACACAAACATGTCAATTGGATGCGTCAATGGCAGACTCTGGCAAACCAAGTACACACCCTGTGCATATGATGAAACTGTGCCACCTCCTGCCATCTGTAACATTGATGCAGGAACAGGGTAACATGGTGCTGATGCACAGGGTGACAACATAGCACTGTAGTAATATTATCATGTTAACAGTACAGTGTAATGATATTGTTGCGGGTATATTCGAGCATGCATGATGCATTACCTATGTTTGTCATTGCAGTTTTGTATACACCAGTGTTAATTCCCTAAGTGTACTGTCTGCACATGTGCCACATGGCTGTTGTGTGTACCTGTGCCTGCATGTGTTGGGGTGTGGACAGTACATGTGTGATGTTTGCAGCACTGAGTTGCAGGTGTACATTTGTGAATATGGTTAGCATGGAACATGACATGGTTTGACAGTACGCTGTGGGTGATACGGTTTCCAAATGTCAATGGTCTGCATTCTGGTAGTATACACAGCTTACATAACCTGACATTCAGTGGTCATGACATGGTGTCTCCTCAACTGATACACAGATGTAGGAACCTGGTGTCAGTGATATCCCTGCAGTACTACACTATATTCTTACTGAACCACACACATCCCTGGGAACAATACTCTTTGGCATATAGCAGTCTCACGTACATGCCAACACTATGGATATGTCCATCCACGACTGCAAATACATACAGTGGCCTACAATGCATTCTACACATGAGACACCTAACCACCACAAGGGCATCATATGAACAGATAACTGCTTTCCAAGCCATGCTGTATTGCTGTAACAAGTGTGGCATTGGCATGTAGTTAACATAGTATTCCAACAGTACCATGTAGGTGGTAGCACCCATCATGTAGAACGGGTAATGGTGTGTACATGTGGACAAGTGTTATCTTGTCTTTCCTGTGATATTCACATTTCCAAAGGTATTCTGCAGTCCCTTGGTGCATCACCTAAGCAAGGTGTCTGTATGCATATCGGCAACAGTTGCCCATCACTCACAGACTTTGCTGTGTTTTAACATGTCTGACATATATTCCAGACATGAACCCTCACCCACATTAATCTATCAAAGCTTTCATGGGTGTGTGTGTCACATAGCTGGCCTACGACACAGATCACTGCAGTAGCCTGCATTGTCACCAACATACATGTATGGCCTAAGGTCTGGTAAGCTGCGGCACATGCTGGCAAAGGTAACAACTGTATTCATATGGGGCAGGCTTCACACATAGGAACTATTAAAGGTGACAGGTACATATCTGTATGTGGCACACACATACCTGATGTGCACATTGAAATTACTGTTATATTATGTCATACAATAATATAAGCAAAACACACAACACATTGACAAACTGTGTGACAAACGTACACATGGCATTTGCAGGATTCAAACCCCTACCTGTGTTATGATACTTGAAAGAGATGCATTAGCACAGCGCGCTATTCGCATTACTGGATTTCCCTTCTCCTGCTGTATTTATAGGGTGCTGACATAATCAGTCTTTCCAAAGAAGAATGTACATCTTTTAGTGTGTTATCCAGTCTTCAAAAAGGCCAATCCTTTCACAGAGAATTGCATACATACACACCCCCTGGCCCCCTCCCACACACAGCGTTTGCAGGATTCAAACCCCTACCTAACTATGTTATGATACTTGAGAGAGACGCATTAGCACAGTGCGCTATTCGCTTTACTGGATGATTTCCCTTCTACTGATGTATTTATAGGGTGCTGACATCAGTCTTTCCAAAAAAGAATGTACATCTTTAACTATCCCTCAGTATGGGGGTTCACAATATATGTACATTAACAGACGCCTAGTTCAGGGTCACATATGCACACTGGACTGCCAGGTTATGTTCTATAGCATGCTTTGTGACCACAGGACTTGTAACACACAACAAAATTAAGGGGTGTATCCATATACATCACATATGCACACACCTCTGGGTTGGTACCACTGCACTAAGCATGACAGGCCATACATATACAACTACCATGGTGCAAAACTGCCTTTTGGTTTGGTGTGTAGTTCAGGCCACCCCCCCCCCAATACCCAGTAACCACACTTGGCTTTCCTGGGAACAGTGTAGGATATGCAGGTCTTCACACACACCATTATAGTGGTTGACTTCAGGTACACAAATATTGACTGGGGATACTACTCAGGCCCTCATCACCCTATAGCCACTACAATTTGTGAATCCATGTGCTATGGCACAACCAGTCACCACACCCACAAGGGGGAATACATCTTGGACCTGATCATCACCAACATGGGGACTCTCTGTTCCACACCAGAGGTAGAACAGTCATTGTTAAGATCAGACCATAAACAACTTTCCCTGGACATCCATATCCCGTCCCCACCCCCAGCCAAGGAAATCACTGTAACGAATTTCTCAAAAGCAGACTTTGCACTTGTGAAGACTGGGGTGGAATACTTCAAAGGCCCAGTGCTGGAGGATAATACAGCCCAATCTGCAGAATCCTTTACAAACGCATTGTATGAGCACCTGCAGGTATGCATTGATCAGGCTATCCCAAATAAAACCATGACTCCTCCAAAACAGGAGACCTGTCTGGTAGACCACAGCCATATACAAGCTAGCTGTACAAGGAGGAAGCTACTACATAACAGAGCAATATCCCACAGACCCACATAGATCATAACCTCTCCTTTGCTAATCACATTGACAGAGTCATTGCAAAGACCTTTATATAGCCCTCCTTATCACATGGGTGTTTGCATGTAGATCATGGGAGGTCATTGTGGCCCTCTACTAGTCACTCATCAGGCCCATGTTTGACTACAATGCCCCTTTTGGGGTGTACCTTACCCAACACCTGCGGCAACTACAGTGAACACAACAGTACCTCCCCAAGAGGATCATGGGCTACACACAGATGTCCTATGCAGCTCAACTAAAGGATCTCCAGCTCTACTCAGTTGCTTAACACCTACTCAGAGGTGATCTATACCGGACGTACGCAGCCATTTCAAACCCAAAAGTAATGGACATGCTCCACCTCACAACATCCAAGACCCTTAGAGCTACACACTCCAGGGACTTGAACCTCAGCACAAAAATAAATAGGACATGCTGCAGGGACAGATTAATTACCCAGAGGCTCCACTCACTCTGGAATTGAATCCCAATTAAAGTTAGACATAGCCCCTCGCCAACCCTCTTCCAGCAAAATACATCCGCATGGATGGGAAATTGCAATTTCACCCCTGGGATCTCCACTGTGTCCCTGCTTGACAGAGGCACAGCAAACTAGCCTTAAAGGGTGCCTTCCGTGACCTACTTTACAGAGGCACTGTAGGCTACTCTACTGGGAGGTGGATGCCAAATACACTCTGCCTAGGCTTATGAATTCCCTAGGGCAGACGGCATAGTATCGACCTCTGCATCTATGTTTATGTTCGGGATACACAATATTTGTTGCTGCTACTGTTTGCAGTTCTTTATTGCCGTAGCTTTCTCAGTTTCTATGATCAACTTGTGTATCTGCTTAACATGTTTGATCATGACAGGGTTCCAGTATATTAATATATATCTCTGTTGTCATTTAACTGTGTGCACAGGGCAGGACATGGCCTAAGTGTGTGAGCATGCCCAGTTCAGGCTTTCCATGGTTTGTTGCCCAACATGTCTCATTTATCCAAGTGTGTGAGCATGCCCAGTGTGACCTTCCATATGTTGTGATCTGGAGTCCACTACATTTCTGGTTGTGTATGAACATGACCAATATTGACATTCATACTGTGTGTGTTGGAAGTATTGTTGTGTTCTTACTGCCAGACTCCTGTGTGTCATAACTCAAAAGGGATTATGCTGTGCCTGCAGGGTTTCCATGTGACAGTTTGCAAAGACTTGGCAACATTCTCTCTTACTGGCTGAACACTGCAATACTGTCATGGTGTAGTGGTTCAGCACTTTCACTATGATGCACAGTATCATGGGTTTGAGTCCCATCACTGCTTTAAATGTTCATACTGAGCAGACCACACTGGTTCAGGGCCAGTTGGGTAACTATGAGCATGTTGCATTTTTTTCAGCTATGGCCTACTTATACCAGACTTGTCCGACATTGCTGTGTATTCACCAACTTGGGTGGACATTGCCAAACATTACTCCACATTGACCACAGTTGTACTAGATGGTGTGTGTGATTCTGTTCATAGGTTCATACTAGGCTATCTGCCCTAGGGCATTTATAATCCTAACCAGAGTGTTTTTGGCTTTCACACATTTTAAGTGGAATTTGCCATGACATTTTTCAAGGTTAGTATACTGTGCCTCTGTCTAACAGTGACATAGAAGTGATACCCAGGGTAAACCTACAATCTCCCATCCACTCATCAAGATTCCTCTTGAAGAGAGTCAGTGAGGGACTCTGGCTAACCTGGAGTTTACTCAAGAGTGGGGGGAGCCTCTGGGTTATGAAACTGTCACTCCAGCATGCCCTATTTATTTCAGTCCTGAGGTTCAGGTCTCTGGAGCGCGTAGCTTGATGGGATTCTGAGTTTCCGAGGTGCAGCATGTCCACTGATTCCAGGTTGGACATGGCTTTATACATCAGACACATACTGCCTCTGGGCAGGCGGTATGCCACTGAGTGGAGCTGCAGTTTCTTTAACCGGGCAGCAAAAGGCATGTGTTTGAGCCCTTTGATCGTCCTGGTGAGGTATGTTTGTGGTCTTTCCAGCTGCTGCAGGTGTCTGATAAGGTACATCCCCACAAGGGGCATTGTACTCAATTATGGGCCTGATAAGGGATGAGTTAACAGGCACGATGACCGCCCCTGATGTAGATGTGAATGCCTTCATGATTAGGTGGGCTATATGAAATGTTTTTCTAAACACTTTGGCCACGTGGTTATCGAATGAGAGATTGCTATCAGCTTGGGTCCCCAGGTCCCTTATCACTTCTTCCATACTTAATGGGTTACCAACTATGTGGTAATTTGTGGGCACTTAGTTTTTGACAAAGGGGAGGAGTACACACTGTTTTGCGTTGAGCTTGAGGACATGGCTCTGGCACCAGTTGTCTGTTTCTATGAGGCCCTTTTGTAGGATGCTTGTGTCAGCTGGAGTGTTGATTATGGCACCCAGTTTGCAGTCATCTGCAAACTTGTTCACCAACAGTCCTTCTGTGTTGGCCTGTACCTCTGAGAAAGATATACCAAAAAGGGAGGTCCCAGGACTGAGCCTTGTGGGATGCCACTTGTAGCTGGTTTGGGGTCTGACATGGCTCCAGCATTTCTGACCATGTGGGTTCTGTCCTTGAGCCAGTTTGCAACCCATCTAGTGACATAAGGGTTTATATTGAAGCTGGTGATCTTATCTATGATGACCAAGTGGGGTACTGTATGGAAGGCTTTTGCGAGGTCCAGGTAGGCTGTGTGGACCACCTTCCCTCGTCAATGGCCTTGGTAACTGTTTCAAATGACTCAACCAGGTTTAAGAGGCAGGATTTGCCCTTAAAGCCAAACTGGGTAGGATCCAGTGTCTGTAGGTCCCCAATATGTTTATTTCTGAGGTCCATGATGATCTTTCCATAGCTTTGCAGACCAAGCTAGTCAGGCTTCTGGGGCGATAGTTTGCAGTATCCATGGAGGCACCACCTTTGTGGAGAGGGACCACTGTTGCTGTACACTGCTCTTTGGGTACATATCCTGTGGTAAGGCCGAGAATGAACAGTGGTTTTATGTTTGTGTTCAATTCTTTTTGGGGTTCATGTTGGACACAGCCCAGGACACCGTCTGATCCCATTGATGCTGTGTGTTTTGCTTTGGAGAGGCTGGCTGTTACCGGAGCATCTGCAATGTCAAGGGGCCAGCACTCTGCTGGGATAGATATTTGCCCTTTTGTTGGGAAGGGGGGGCGGTTTGCACTGAACCGGTCAGCTCAGATGTTGGCAATGTCTGTGGGTTGGTGCATTGTTTGTCATTTTGGACTACTACTGAGCATATCTGGGGATTCCCACACAGGTTCCTACCATAAGTAAAGAATGCCTTGTGATTATCCTTGGTGTCCTGTACAATTTTTATCTCAAAGATGGCCTTAGACGATCTTATGTGTGGCCATAGTTTTCAATAATACTGATCAGAGATGCCTTCCCTTTTTGGGAATTTGATCTATCATACAGTAGCTTCCTACTTGTATTGTATGGTTTGTTTATGGCTGGGGTCCACCAGACAGGATGCCTGGCTTTGGTGGATTGGGTCTTGGTTTTATTTGGGATTGCATGATCCATGCATTCCTGAAGGCGTTCATAGAATGCGTTTATAAAGGGTTATGAGGTCTGGGCCATAATTTTCCACAGGCACAGGGGCTATGAAGGATTCCACCTCAGTTTTGAGGAGTGTGACATTTGCTTTAGTGAATAATTTTCACTGTGTTTCTCTGGCCATGGGCTGGGATCGGGATGTGAATATCCAGTGAGATTACTCTCTGGTCTGATCTTACCAGTGAGGGATACACTTCTGGTCTTGGGCATAGAGTCCCCATGTTGGTGATGATCAGGTCCAGTATTTTTCCCCTGTTGTGGGAGTGGTAGCAAGTTGTTCCATAGCATTTTGGTTTATAAATTCTGGGAACCTTTGGGCTAGGGTGTTGTGGCTAGAGTAATGCTCCCAGTCTGTTTGGGTAGTTGAAGTCGCCCAATATAATGGTGTTTGGGGAGACCTTCATATTTTCATGTGTTCTCTAGGTCGGCCAAGTGTGGTTCCTGGGTTTAGGAGGGTGGTCTGTAGCAGGCTATGAACTGGAAGGCAGTTTTAGCCACCGTTACTTGCACATGGATAGTCTCCGATGCTTCATGCTGTGCCACCAACCTGGGGGTGTGAGTATCTTTGACAAATATTGATACTCACCCTCCTTTTGTAGTTTGTTCCATGTTTTGCAGCTGTAAAGCATGGTATGGAGGTGTAACCTGTTAATACTAGGGTGCTCTTGGGAGCCTTCAACCAGGTTTCTGTTACTGCACAGATATCAACATTCTCCATGCTGAGGAGAGTTTGGAGTGCATGCATCTTGCAGTTTAGACTTTTGGCATAGAGTAGCATTACTTATAGTTTCTTATCCCTTGTGAGACCTATGGGAGGTGGGTTTGTGTTTTGAGCCTTACCTAAAAAAGGCACTATGGGGGTGACAAGAGCCTTTGGCAATATCCAAAAGGCCACAGGTGATAGGTGAAATCCATCCCTAGCGAAGCATCATGTCTTGCCGAGCATGTCATCCCAGGCTGACAGGCATTATATCCCCTTTCACTGACAACAATACCTAAGCCAATTGTTGTAATTGATCATCTTGTCTTCATATTGTGGCCTTATGTTTGGTGAGGGTAGGATGGTACTCAAGGTCATCAAGTTTGCATATACTACATGGTGGTAAATGCTGTTTAGCACTACCTTACATTGCTTAACACATGGTAATCAAGCCTCAGGTGGTGCTGCAGGGCTGCCTATGTCAGAAGCACATACTGCACTCCCTATACATGTTTGGAAAAAGGTAGTGTCAAGTTAGGCATCCCTTTTACTATATATGCGAGTCAGAGAGAGGTATCATTTCCAGGGTTCCTACTGAGCCAGTGTATGTGCTATGCGTTGCCTCTTTGCCAAGGCATACTGGGCACGCCTCCTTCTGCCTACTGGAGCAGGCTCAGGTTGTTCCTCCTCAGAGTCACGCTCTGCCTGTGATGGCTTTGGCACTGGTGGGGGGCTGTCTGGCCCAGGCCTATGCTGGTCCTGCTGCAGCTGTTTTCTCAGAATCATATTATTTAGCATAGCACATACCATGACAATTTGGGTACATGTAGTTGGTGAGTATTGCAAGGCTCGACCAGATGTGTCCAGGCACGGGAACAGTGACTTGAGCAACCCAAAGACACGCTCGACATTTTAGGAGCTCTCTTACACACCCCTACAGGCTGTTCCTGGATCGCTTGTCGGACATGATGACTGCATGGAGTCTTACTGTACTCGTAGGCTCAGTGCAAGCAATCGTGAATCCGGCTATATTTTACACACACACATACATACACACACGTGTGTGTGTGTGTATGTATACATACACACACATATAATATATATATATATATATATATATATATATATATATATACATATATATATATATATATATATATATATATATATATATATATATATATATATATATATACACACACACATACACACACACACACACACACACACAAGCCTTAATATCTAAGCTTTGGCCGGCCAAGATCTACCTGCAATCAACTGGGCGTACAAGTGAATTTAAGTACACTTATCTGCTCTTTTTCATATAGCACTGCATTTAATTTATTTGCGTTTCTCACCGAATATTAACACTCAACTGAAGTTGTGGCTGTGTCTCGACAGTTAGTTTCCCCATCCACCTTCCGTGTTCTTGTTTTGGTGTTTATGTTGGTGGCTTTGAAATTACCCGCTCCTCTCGTAAATTTGTTTGCATACTCCTGGGCCCATCTCATTTGCTCACTCAACTGAGTGCAATGAGATCATATTATGAGTTCAGGCACACCTACTGTGTACAAAGAGAGTATTTGGGAAGGACAACCCCTGTAGCATCTTAATCCTGCTATGTTCCCTCCCTGAAAAAAAAAAAAAAAAATTTATACACATATATATATATATATATATATATATATATATATATATATATATATTTTATATATATATCATACATACACACTTTATTCAGCTGCTCCTACTGTAACTGTCTTAGTTGCTGTTATGCATGCTGTCTACTGAAAAACAAAATAGAGAAGAAACCACACAGTAGCACAGAACGAAATGATAAAGCGCTTTTCGTTTATTCCAATAAACAAACTTCTTCAGATCAAGAAAAACAAAGTCACAGCTTAAATACTCTCTGGGCTAATACTTACAAAGTCAATTAACTACTTAAAGTGAAAGCTGACTTACAAGACAAGCCCTATTTGCAAACACAACTAGACTAAAAACTGCTTTTAAAGTAAAAGCTAAAATCCAAATAGTCAGACTAAAAGTACAACTAACGTTATCTATAAAAAATGTGTAAATCTAGCCTACTACTAAGCTAGTGAGGCAAAGAAATAATAATTACAAGTGCATAAAAACTCCGCTGGTGTTTGTAAAACTGAGTTAATACAAATACCTATGTTAGTGCACTAAACTGTGTATGTTGAAGCACATCAAGTGTGCTGAACATAATGGGTAATAAGTAAAGTATCAAGATAAAACTACAAATTCTCAGAAAAAAATGCTCAGCAAAAAATACACATAAGGTCACTGAACCAAGGTGCTCAAAAGCATTAGAATTACTGTTGTGCTAGTGTGGAAGGTAACCTGACACAGCCTACCTATTAAGGCTCCTAAGTTTAAGTACACTACTTAGAGAACAGTTCTCATTCAGACCTGGTTAACTGTATGCGTTGAGTCTAATTTGCCAAAACAGCTCTCGCTCTTCTATCTTAAGTGGGAGAGGAGCACCCCTGAAGTCCTGCGTGATCAGGTCAATGATCAAAAATTTAAACATATGGTTGGGATAAACTGAAATGTGTTTAGCTAGTGCATTATCAAGTTTCTGCTTCCTGATAGCATAAGTATGTTCATAAATGCGGTCACGTAGGCGTCGCTCTGTTTTGCCCACGTAGAAAGCTGTACAGGTTTGGCACATAGCTAAGTAGATCACCACTCTTGAGTTACAGTTAGCTCTTAGGTTCAACTTGTATTCGTAATCGTGAACTTTAAATCTATTGGATTCCAAGATGTATTGACAAAAATTACACGCCTGGCATTTAAACATGCCATCTGTCATTGTTTTTTTAATATTATGTCGTTCAAGGAGGGCTTTGAGGTTTTTTGCCTTTCTATAAACAACCAGTGGGTGATTACCAAGTTTTTGGTGTACTGTGTTGTCCTTTTTGAGTAAGTCCCAATTTTTACGTAGTGCTTGAACACAGTCACTACTATTGAGACTGTATGTTGTTATGAATGTGATACCAAAACATTCAGAAGGATGCCTACTTGTGTGGACATTTACTAAGTCTGTGTTCAAGGATTCAGTGTCATTCATAAGAACCAATTCTCTATTCAAGATTGGTTTATAAAAATGACACTGGCGCTAAACGACACTTCTTCTATAATAGTGTCTAACATTTCATGTGGGTAACCCCGGTGTAAAAACATATTCCTTAGGTGTCCACATTCATTGGCAAAATCACTATCCAATGTGTTAATGCGGGCTGCCCTCACTAGCTGACCTTTGACTATCGCCCGCTTCTGATGAAAAGGATGACAACTTGTGTAGTGCAGGAATGAGTTAGAGTACGTTACTTTCCTAGATATATTACTTGTATATTTGTGAAAGCTAGTGTCTTTAGAAAGTAAAATGTCCAAGTACGGGATGGCTTCAGTATGGAAACTAGCAGTGAATTTCAAAAACTGTGTAGTTGAATTAAAATAGTCCACTAACGCTTCACTCGTGGGCACGTCACCGCCCAGGAGGATAAAAATATCGTCCAAGTAACGGGTGTAAAAAAATCACCTGGTCTTTAAATGGGCAGTTAGTGGACATGTGATCGTGTTCCCATTGTGCCATGACTAGATTGGCAACACTGGCCCCACAAGGGGAGCCCATGGCTACTCCAGTTTTTTTGCAAATAAAAGTAGTTGTCAAATGTAAAAAAATTGTTAGACAAGACTAGGTCCAACAATTCGTGAACCAGAACCAACTCATTCCTACTACTACCATTAGATCTAAGCACTTGCTCTACCCAGTCCACTGCTATGTCTTGGGGAATGCAGGTGTACAAATCTTTAACATCAATAGTAAGAAAATTGTACCTTGCGTTGAAATCTAACTTGTTAGTTAATTTTACCAAGGAATGACCAAGAATCTTTGCAGATCTGTGGAAAGTTGACCAAGTATTTCTGTAAAATGTTGTCAATGATTTTAGCACATGGATAAGTAGGAGAACCACGGCCATCTACAAGTGGTCTCAAGGGTGGGTTGTGGACATCCTTGTGGATTTTAGGGATACCAAACAAGCACGGGAAACGAGGGTATGTTGTTGATAAGTAATTGTAAATATGTTGTGTTACCCTACCCTCAATGAACATTTCCTCAATGTGGTCTTTGATTGTGGTGTACGCTTTCTTTATTTCAGAACGTGAGCTGGTAGAATATGAAGGACTGTCCAACAGGCTAAACATCCTATCTTGATAGTCAACTTCATCAAACACAACAAGACCCCCTCCCTTGTCCGGTTTACAGAATCTAATATTCTGAAATTTAGTCCAGTCAAGGCATTCCATTTCTTTTTTATTATTAAAATAAGCACTCTATGTTGAATGGTGTGGTGTTTTGTTGAAGTTTTGACGAATGTCTAATTCGCAAACCAATTCAAAAATTTGTAAAAGGGGATGGAGTGGGGGGTTGTAGGTACTAGGAATCCTAAAATTGTCGTCAAGGGGGTAAGAGCCTCCAAACAGCAAGTTCAAGTTAAGCTTCCTAACGTATAATTTTAAGTCTATAATTGATTTGACCAGATCTGCTTTCTGAGCTGGTACGTAAGTGTACCCTTTGGACAATAACTCAACTAGTTCAGGTGTAATTATTTGCAGTAGAAAAGTTGTATACATTAAAATCACCTTGTTTGTTCATGAGTATAACAGGAGTATTAGCAGTACTTTCATTACAAACAGCAGACATGTTATGTGCATTTGTCTCGGTTTTTAAACAAGGGTCACATTGCCCATCAGTAAACCCTGGTGTAGTAACAATGTCAACTTCAAGGCAGTCTCTCAATGGACTGTTGGCAATGGCTTGATGGATCGCTACTGTCTCTGCTTCTGCTTGTTCCTCTGGTGGGAAAAAGCCGCCTGTTGTTTTGGCTTTGCCCCTAGAAAATTAGCATCGTTGGACCTATGATTGTAATGCCCAGTTTTTTTATTGTTGTTGTTACAAGAGTTATCTAATTGGTCATAATCTGAGTCAGATGGAGCATTAGAACAGTCAACGGATGGACCCAGAGGACGACCTGCCTGAGCAGAGTTCACATTTGTAGATGGTTCAACATTATTGGGTTGAACGGGTTTGACATTCCTTTTTGGGGGCTGCCAAACTTGTGCTGATGGAGGTTTAGGATAAGCTGTCTCATCCTTGTAAGCCTTCAAGTCTCTGTCAATTTTCCTAGTTTTATTGTTTTTCTGTTTACCAAGGTACTGCTCAATACTAGAAAAAATCCTGTTATATTCATATTTATAGCGAACAAACTCTGAGTCCAATTTAATAGTTTCATCGAGTTCTGACACTTGTCTGCTCAGAGCTTCAACCAGTATTGCATAATGTTTGATCATTAAGTTAAGTAA
Source organism: Protopterus annectens (assembly GCF_019279795.1). Classification (NCBI taxonomy): domain Eukaryota; kingdom Metazoa; phylum Chordata; order Ceratodontiformes; family Protopteridae; genus Protopterus; species Protopterus annectens. The sequence continues at coordinate 881,525,410 of NC_056744.1, read as the reverse complement.
CTCAACGCCTTGCCGATCAAAAAGTACAAGAAGGTCCTTATGGAACTGTGAATTGACTACCAGACCAGTTGGATATTGATGGTGGAGAAGGACTTTGGAACTATCTTGAGTTTCAAACATTCTTGAAAGTACGATATCTCTAATAGAGTCTTTTTTAGTTTCACTAAAATGTTGTCAAAGTTTTTAAGATTAGTAAAAATGTTGACCTGCTCACCTTGGTACACTCCAGTCGTTGAAGGTAACTGATCTAATGCTGTAGAAAAGGTGAAGTGGTCAGTTAAAAGCAGTTTTTAGTCTAGTTGTGTTTGCAAATAGGGCGTGTCTTGTAAGTCAGCTTTCACTTTAAGTAGTTAATTGACTTTGTAAGTATTAGCCCAGAGAGTATTTAAGCTGTGACTTTTTCTTTTTCTTGATCTAAAGAAGTTTGTTTATTGGAATAAACGAAAAGCGCTTTATCATTTTGTTCTGTGCTACTGTGTGGTTTCTTCTCTATTTTGTTTTTCAGTAGTCTGTTTTGCCTGTTCAGTTTACAAGTTTGTTTCATGGCGTCAGAGAGTTTCCCACAATTTAAGCACATCTTTGGAGGATATTCCTGAAGCTTTTAGGAATGCTGCTATCAGCAATGACCAACCAGCTGGAGGTGTTACTGAATCCAGTAACAAAAACCAAGTCCTGACCACTTTGATGGCACGACTAGACTCGCTTTTTGGCCGTATGGAGAATCTTGAACGGCAAATTAATACTACTAAGACTCCTCCTCTACATACATCTACTTTAACTGGTACGGCGGTACCATTGGCTCCGAATGGAGAAGTGCTTCAACCTTTGGCTGCAGTGTCTAGTAACCTGCGGCCTTTCAGTGATGAGGCACGACTATTAGCGAGTGGAGACATTGGGTCTGATAATTTACAGTCTACAGACCAGTTTAACATCGACTGTGGACAGAGGAGTATTCCAGCCCTGGAACTACCTATAGTTCTTAACCAGCAGCGTGATACATCTTCTAACTTTCGTTCGGAGTCTGTGATTCGCGTAAGCGACACAGGGGTTACCCGAATCCCGGACATTAACAACTGGTTGACTGACAATTTTACCTTTTCTACAGCATTAGATCAATTACCTTCAACGACTGGAGTGTACCAAGGTGAGCAGGTCAACATTTTTACTAATCTTAAAAACTATGACAACAATTTAGTGAAACTAAAAAAGACTCAGAGATATCGTACTTTCAAGAAAGTTTGAAACTCAAGATAGTTCCCAAAGGCCTTCGCCACCATCAATATCCAACTGGTCTGGGAAGTCAATTCACAGTTCCATAAGGACCTTCTTGTACTTTTTGATCGGCAAGGCTTTGAGTTACTTAACTTAATGATCAAACATTATGCAATACTGGTTGAAGCTCTGAGCAGACAAGTGTCAGAACTCGATGAAACTATTAAATTGGACTCAGAGTTTGTTCGCTATAAATATGAATATAATAGGATTTTTTCTAGTATTGAGCAGTACCTTGGTAAACTGAAAAACAATAAAACTAGGAAAATTGACAGAGACTTGAAGGCTTACAAGGACAAGACAGCTTATCCTAAACCTCCATCAGCACAAGTTTGGCAGCCCCCAAAAAGTAATGTCAAACCCATTCAACCCAATAATGGTGAACCATCTACAAATGTGAACTCTGCTCAGGCAGGTCGTCCTCTGGGTCCATCCGTTGATTGTTCTAATGCTCCATCTGACTCAGATTATGACCTATTAGATAACTCTTGTAACAACAACAATAAAAAAACTGGGCATTACAATCTTAGGTCCAACGATGCTAATTTTTTAAGGGCAAAGCCAAAACAACAGGCGGCTTTTTCCCACCAGAGGAACAAGCAGAGACAGTAGCGATCCATCAAGCCATTGCCAACAGTCCATTGAGAGACTGCCTTGAAGTTGACATTGCCCATCAGTAAACGCTGGTGTAGTAACAATGTGACCCTTGTTTAACAACTGAGACAAACACACATAACATGTCTGCTGTTTGTAATGAAAGTACTGCTAATACTCCTGTTATACTCATGAACAAACAAGGTGATTTTAATGTATACAACTTTTCTACTGCAAATATTACACCTGAACTAGTCGAGTTATTGTCCAAAGGGTACACTTACGTACCAGCTCAGAAAGCAGATCTGGTCAAATCAATTATACACCTAAAATTATACGTTAGGAAGCTTAACTTGAACTTGCTGTTTGGAGGCTCTTACCCCCTTGACGACAACAATTTTAGGATTCCTAGTACCTACAACCCCCCCACTCCATCTCCTTTTACAAATTTTTGAACTGGTTTGCGAATTACACATTCGTCAAAACACCACACCATTCAACATAGAGTGCTTATTTTAATAATAAAAAAGAAATGGAATGCCTTGACTGGATTAAATTTCAGAATATTAGATTCTGTAAACCGGACAAGGGAGGGGGTCTTGTTGTGTTTGATGAAGTTGACTATCAAGATAGGATGTTTAGCCCGTTGAACAGTCCTTCATATTCTACCAGCTCACGTTCAGAAATAAAGAAAGCGTACACCACAATCAAAGACCACATTGAGGAAATGTTCGAGGGTAGGGTAACACAACACACATACAACTACTTAACAACTTACCCTCGTTTCCCGTGCTTGTTTGGTATCCCTAAAATCCACAAGGATGTCCACAACCCACCCTTGAGACCACTTGTAGATGGCCGTGGTTCTCCTACCTATCCATGTGCTAAAATCATTGACAACATTTTACAGAAATACTTGGTCAACTTTCCACAGATGTGCAAAGATTCTTGGTCATTCCTTGGTAAAATTAACAAGTTGGATTTCAACGCAAGGTACAATTTTCTTACTATTGATGTTAAAGATTTGTACACCTGCATTCCCAAAGACATAGCAGTGGACTGGGTAGAACAAGTGCTTAGATGTAATGGTAGTAGTGGGAATGAGTTGGTTCTGGTTCACGAATTGTTGGACCTAGTCTTGTCTAACAATTTTTTACATTTGACAACAACTTTTATTTGCAAAAAACTGGAGTAGCCATGGGCTCCCCTTGTGGGGCCAGTGTTGCCAATCTAGTCATGGCACAATGGGAACACGATCATGTGTCCACTAACTGCCCATTTAAAGACCAGGTGATTTTTTACACCCGTTACTTGGACGATATTTTTATCGTCCTGGACGGTGACTTGCCCATGAGTGAAGCATTAGTGGACTTTTAATTCAACTATACAGTTTTTGAAATTCACCGTTAGTTTCCATACTGAAGCCATCCCGTACTTGGACATTTTACTTTCTAAAGACACTAGCTTTCACAAATATACTGCTAATATATATATATATATATATATATATATATATATATATATATATATATATATATAGGAAAGTAACGTACTCCAACTCATTCTTGCACTACACAAGTTGTCATCCTTTTCATCAGAAGCGGGCGATCGTCAAAGGTCAGCTAGTGAGGGCAGCCCGCATTGTCACATTGGATAGCGATTTTGCCAATGAATGTGGACACCTAAGGAATATGTTTTCACACCGGGGTTACCCACATGAAATGTTAGACACTATTATAGAAGAAGTGTCATCTAAGCGTCAGTGTCATTTTTATAAACCAATCTTGAATAGAGAATTGGTTCTTATGAATGACACTGAATCCTCGAACACAGACTTAGTAAATGTCTACACAAGTAGGCATCCTTCTGAATGTTTTGGTATCGCATTCATAACAACATACAGTCTCAATAGTAGTGACTGTGTTCAGGCACTACGTAAAAATTGGGACTTACTCAAAAAGGACAACAGTACACCAAAAACTTGGTAATCACTCATTGGTTGTTTATAGAAAGGCAAAAAACCTCAAAGCCCTCCTTGAACGACATAATATTAAAAAACCAATGACAGCTGGCATTGTTTAAATGCCAGGCGTGTAATTTTTGTCAATACATCTTGGAATCCAATAGATTTAAAGTTCATGATTACGAATACAAGTTGAACCCAAGAGCCAACTGTAACTCAAGAATGGTGATCTACTTAGCTATGTGCCAAACCTGTACAGCTTTCTACGTAGGCAAAACAGAACGACACCTACGTGACCGCATTTATGAACATACTTATGCGATCAGGAAGCAGAAACTTGATAATGCACTAGCAAAACACATTTCAGTTTATCCCAACCATATGTTTAAATTTTTGATCATTGACCAGATCACACAGGACTTCAGGGGTGCTCCTCTCCCACTTAAGATAGAAGAGCGAGAGCTGTTTTGGCAAATTAGACTCAACACATACAGTTCACCAGGTCTGAATGAGAACTGTTCTTTAAGTAGTGTTCTTAAAACTTAGGAGCCTTAATAGGTAGGCTGTGTCAGGTTACCTTCCACACTAGCACGACAGTTATTCTAATGCTTTTGAGCACCTTGGTTCAGTGACCTTGTGTGTATTTTTTGCTGAGAATTTGTAGTTTTATCTTGATACTTTACTTATTACCAATTATGTTCAGCACACTTGATGTGCTTCAACAAACACAGTTTAGTGCACTAACATAGGTATTTGTATTGACTCAGTTTTACAAACACCAGCGGAGTTTTTATGCACTTATAATTATTATTTCTTTGCCTCACTAGCTTAGTAGTAGGCTAGATTTACACATTTTTTTATAGACAACGTTAGTTGTACTTTTAGTCTGACTATTTGGATTTTTAGCTTTTACTTTAAAAGCAGTTTTTAGTCTAGTTGTGTTTGCAAATAGGGCGTGTTTTGTAAGTCAGCTTTCACTTTAAGTAGTTAATTGACTTTGTAAGTATTAGCCCAGAGAATATTTAAGCTGTGACTTTTTGTTTTTCTTGATCTGAAGAAGTTTGTTTATTGGAATAAACGAAAAGCGCTTTATCATTTGGTTCTGCGCTACTGTGTGGTTTCTTCTCCATTTTGTTTTTCAGTAGTCAGTTATGCATGCAGTCTGTTCAGTCGCTCTTACTCTGCACTTATTGCTTGTTAGTGGCCTTCTAATTTGAGCCGCAGTGCTGCAGCGGTTAGCGTTGTCGCCTCACAGCAAGAAGCTCTCCCATTCGATTCTCGGCAGGAGCGCCTTCTGTGTGGAGATTGCATGCCCTCCCCGCGGTCGACTGACGTTAAAGGCATACAGGTAGGTGTGAGCATGAATGGGCGTGCCTTTGTTGAAGGTTGGGTGTCGGGCTGGCAACTCTGCACCGTAAAATCCACTGCCAATGAGTGGACCGGAGTTCCTCTGTGGCGACCCCTAACCTTGAAAAGCTGAAAGACTTTAGTAGCCTTCTAATTTACTGCCTTCTGCACTTGTTTTTTTAGTCATTTGTTAATTTAATTGCATTTATTTCAACTGTATTTGCCATAATATTGCTACACACTCAATTGTGCTAGCCTGCACTGCAATTTGAATTGTATTCACTGCTATTTTTGCTGCTTTTCTGTATTTAAAAAAAAAAATATATATTCTAAACTTGTTTCCTGCCTTTTCTGCTACTAGTCTAGTCCAGATACAGACTTGCTGTACACAGGACTGTTGGTAAGCTTCTGAGCCCCCCAAGCCTTTCTGTGTTGGAGGGAAGCCTTCTAGCTTGTGGGAGTGGTAATCATTAGGTAGCCTATCTACCAAGAGAAGAGAGTGGGTTTTGGCCCAAAAATTGTAGTTCATGGGCAGTTTGGGCAGTTTTTCAATCTCTTTCTACTTTCTGGTTTAAAAACCCACGTTTGCTCCCCGCCTTTCCTGTAACTAGTGTAGTCCAAGTACATATTTTGTGTATCCAGGACTGTTGGTTAGCTTCTGAGCATCCCAAGCCCTTCTATGTTTGAGGGTAGCCTTCTAACTTATCAGTGGGAGTGGTAACCACTAGGTAAATCCATCTACCACAGGAGGAGTGGTCCCTGGCCCAGAAATTGTTGCTCTTGGCTGTTTGAGCAGCTTTTTTCCTCTTTCAACTTTTTGGTTTGAAAGACCACATCTGTGCTTGTTTCCCATCTTTCATGTAACTAACCTACTGGGAAGCATTAGAAAGCCTTAAACTGATATAAGCCTTCTAGCTTAGAAGAGAGACTTTGGAGTGATTAAGTATCGGTTTTCTGTATTTTCTTGATGTACTTAACGGTTTTCCACCTAAACGCTGATTTTTCCAGCACTTATTGTGATTTAAAAGCTTGTTTTTTTCACATATTGTACTTATTTGACTTCCTGCACTTTTAAAAAGTCGTTTTTTGTTTAAATAATTTGTTGAGCTGTTGAAGGCTACACACTAAAAAGTGTGATAGCCTTAAGAGTATTTTTAATTTTTTTGCCTTAACTTTTCAAAAAACAAAAATAAATTCCTTGTTTCTCGCTTTCTAAAGCTAGTACAGTCCAGTTTTCAGGCTAGTGCTGAATTCAGGGCTGTGTTCCAAGTTTGAGTTGCCCATATCTTACTTGGATAGAAGGAAGTTTCTCTGTTCACCTGTTGTGAGAGAAGGGAGCTTTGAGCAGCCTATCGGTCCCTGGAGGAGTCGTTTTAGCCCAGAAGTTAGTAGTTTATTGGCCATTTTGGGCTGATTTCTCTTTCATTTCCCTGCTATAAAAAACGCGTTTGCACAGTTGCACGCAGATTAGAAAGGGTTAAATTATTCCCGGCTCCACTAAGTCTCCTTAGTTTTTCCCTTGAAGCTAGTCAAACTCTCAACCCAAGCATCCTACAGCCCAGCACTTGCTCAGACCTAATATCAAGCACTAATAAACCCTTACACTTGATTGCCCAGCAGGGCAAGGTTCTTTATTCACACCTCACCAACCAAGCGACTAAGCACCTCACCCTACTATTCTGGCATGACTAAAGGGCAATTTCAGGTGTACACTGCAGTCCAGCTGGTGAATCTATGTATCCTGAGGCAATGTTACAACTGCCTCATGTACACAGACAACCCTCTCCTCCTACCACAAAACACTAACATATGCGAGAGATGCAATTATACAGCCAAACTGGAGGCCAAGCTCTCCACCCAAAACTGGAACAGACAGTCGTGAGAAAGTTACCATTTGCACCACACCTCCAGCCACACACAGACTAAACAAGCACTGGCAAAAAACACACAAATACACAAACTCATACTTGGAGGCTGTACATAAAAACCTGCAAAAGCATCAGTGACCTCCAAAGCAGACACCCAAACAACCTGCACCTCACGTCACAAACCAAACACATAAAACACAAAATCAGTGTGCTTAACAAATACAGCCCTTAAAGCGAAATAATATACCTAACACACTAGTAATAGCTGACTCTATAGTGAGGCACACTGAAGTCCCACTCACTAGGCTGGACAAGCAGAAGGTTACTGTTAGCTGCCTGCAGAGAGCCAGAATCCGCCACATAACACAAGCACTCAGGTCACTCCAGAACAAGTACAAATATGAGGCTGTCATTGTTCATGTTGGTGTGAATGACCTGAGACGTACCTCCCTGAACTCATGAAGAGAGACATGGAAGAGCTCTCTGATCATGTAGCCCAGGCTGGTATGACCCTGACTAGCATCCTGCCCTCACCAAGAATGATACCTCAGTATAAAGAAAATGTCAACAATTGGCTAAGCTTCTTGTGTCATTCAAAGAGGATCCACTGTCTGTCAGCCTGGGACAACATGCTCGACAAGCCACGTTGCTTCGCAAGAGACGGCTTGCACATGTCACCCCTATGCTTTCGAATACTGGCCAAGGCACTTGCTACCCCCATAGTGCCTTTTTTAGGCAAGGCTAAAAAGTCAAACCCACCTCCGTAAACAGCACAATTAACAAAAAACTGAGGGTTATGCTACTACACGCCAGGAGTTTTAATCCCAAAATGCACACTCACAGCACTCCTCAGTATGGAGGACGTCGACATCTGTGCAGTAACTGAAACATGGTTTAAGGCTCCAGAGAGCACCCCAGCACTACAACTCATACCACACATTTCGGACACAGAACACAGACCGAAACACAAAAGGAGGGGGTGTATCCATATTCACCAAGGATACCTACACCTCCAGGTTAGTAGCGCAGCACGATACCTCTGAGATCATCCATGTGCAGTTAACATCGGGCAAATCTGCAATGTAAATTTTGGCCTGCTACAGATCACCCTTCATGACCCAGGACCACCACGCCACATATCTGGAGGCACTGGAAAACTTGAAGGTCCTACAGAACACCCTGATATTTGGTGATTTCAATTATCCTACCATTAACTGGGAAAACTACAAGAGTACAAACTCCCAGTCCAAGCTCTTTCTGGAATTAATCAACTCAAACGCCCTGGATCAGCTGGTAAACTCCACTACCAGAGGTGAAAACATACTGGACCTGGTCATCACAAACACAGGTGACCGGTGTTCCACACCGGAGGTAAACCCTTCACTGGATTAGATCAGACCATAAACTAATCACTCTGGGATGTCCACACCCGACCACCACTCCCAACTACAGAAACCACAATAAAAAAACCTTTCTAAAGCAAACTTCACCTTACTTGCCTGACAGAGGCAGTAATTTTCACATCCCTGCCCAAGATATAGAAACCTTGACAAATGCACTCTATAAGCACCTACAAGGATGCATGGATGGTGCCATCCCTAGCAAAACCAAGACTCACTCCTCTAAGAGAAGGAAACTAGTCTGGTGCACCCTGCCATAAACAGGCTATACAATAGAAGGGGAAAACTACTTCAGAAAATAAGCAAATCCCAAGAAGGAAAGACATCCCTGTTCAGTATCAGTAAGAAACTAAGGTCCTTCATAAAATCATCCAAGGCTAACTTCGAAAGAAAAGCATCCAAGGATTCAGAAAATAAACGACAAAGCCTTCTTTAGCTATGTTAAGAATCTAAGTGGCACCTCGCAGATATACACTGAACTAGTGGAAAATAGCACAAAATATACTGAACCTACTGATATTGCCAAAATCCTGGCAGATTGCAACTTCACCCCCAAAAGGGCCCACAACAATACCGGAAAAGTGTAGTGTCCCGAAATCACAAACGCACAGGTGAAAACAGCCAAAAAACACAGCGTCAAGGGGGCCAAATGATGACCCAGGCTGTGTCTTGCACGAACTACAGAACAAAATAACCCCCCACATAAACACGCTGTTCAATCGCAGCTGCTCCACAGGCTACGTGCCAATAGAATGGCTCACAGCAATGGTTATTCCACTCCAAAAAGGACAGGCCACAACTGACCCTGGCAACTATCTCCCCATAAGCCTGACTAGCCTGGTCTGCAAGGCTAAGGAGCTCATCATCATGGAACTCATTAACAAAGACATTGGGAACCTCTAAACACTTAACCCGACCCAGTTCGGCTTTGTTCAGGGCAGATAATGTCTACTAAACCTAGATGACGTCTTCGAGATAGTCACCAAGGCCACCGACAAGGGAAAGGTGGTTCCCACAGCCTACCCTGACCTCGCAAAGGCTTTCAACACCATTCCCCACTCAGGTATTACACAAAAACAAACCAGCCTGAACATAAACCCCTACGTCATGAGATGGGTTGCAAACAGGCTTACAAACAAACTAACACGATAAGAATAGCGGGCTCCAGGTCCGACTCTAAACCAGTCACAAGTGGTGTCCTGCAAGGCTCAATCCTGGGACCCCTACTGTTCGGCAAATACTTTTCAGAAGTACAGACAAAACACAGGATGACTACGGCTAACCAAGTTCGCTGATGACTGCAAACTGGGAGCCATAACTGACTCTCCGGCTGACAAAGACATCGTCCAAAAGGGTCTTAATGAGACGGACACCTGGTGTCAAAGTCATGGCCTCAAGCTGAATGCCAAAAAATGCATAGTCATACTATTTGGGGGGAGGGGGGAACACCCACAAATTACCACATAGGTGGCAGCCCCCTTAATACAATACAAAAGAGATAAGAGATCTGGGGACGCAGACAGATAGTAACTGCTCCTTTGACAATCATATTACCAAAGTAGTTAGGAAATCCTTCTATGTGGCTCATGTAATTACTGAAGGGTTCGCATCTAGAAATAAAGAGGTTATAGTGTGCCTCTACTCGTCACTCATCAGACCCATCAGAGTACAATGCCCCATTTGGGATGTACCTTATGTGACACTTCCAACAACTGGAAAGACCACAAAAGTACCTTACCAAGAGGATTACTGGCCTCAAAGTTATGTCCTATGCAGCCCGACTGAAAAAACTCAGGCTGCATTCAATGGCATATCACTTACTCAGAGGTGATCTCTGCCTGACTTACAAAGCCATGTCCAACTCAGAATTGATGGACATGCTCCACCTAAAGAAATCCAAGTCACTGCGAGCCACGCGGTCTACTAAGCTAATCCTCACCACAACAATAAATAGGAATCTATCCCTCCAGCATGTTCTATCACAGAGACTCCCATTGCTTTGGAAAAAAATTCCAAACTACATTAGGCAGAGCCCCTCACAAACATTCTTCAAGAGAAACCTTGACAAATGGATGGGTAACAGAAAATAAAACCCTAGGATCACTTAATTGGCTCTGCTTGACAAAGGATCACTTAATCAATCAATAGGGGGGCAAAAGCCAACAAACTCGGGCTAGGCTTATAAATAGCCCCCCCGGCAGATAGCCTTGTACCAACCAATATACATACATTGTGTGTGTATATATATATATATATATATATATATATATATATATATATATATATATATATATATATATATATATATATATATATATATATATATATACACACACATATATATATATATATATATATATACACACACACATACACACACACACACACACACACATATATACACACACACACACACACACACACACAAAACTCTTAAAAATCCAACGAAGAACTGAAACTATACAAAAAAACTTAGTAAAAAATCAGAATTATCCAATAGCAATGTCGAAAAAACACACAGAGCCAGTAGTTAGCGCTTTCATCCAATTTAATATGTTGGACTTCTTCAGAATAATATACAATTACAACAGAATCCTGTATATATAACCATAGTAAAGGTAAAATGACAAGTCATGCTGTAGACCAATTAGGAAATATAACTCATGAATAATATGAACCATGTTCAAATGTAAACAAAGCTTACCATTAGTAAAAGTGTAGTTAGTTGTGCCATTTCAAAAAACATTTAATGTTTAAACGTTCATTTAGACCAGGTGGGGCATCAGCACTTAACCTTAGTTGCCATCTTAATTCTTTAACCTCCAATACAGTATTTCTATCCCCAAAAAAAATATGAACATAAATCAAGCACAATGAATTTGAATCCTGTAGACAAAGAACATATGACAGTGTTTAGCTAGGGCATTACTAAAATCACAATTTCTTATAAGCGCACAGTGCTCCTTGATTCTTGCAGACAGCTTGCGTACTGTTTTACTAATATAAAACGCTGAACACAATGTGCAGATAGCTGCATAAACAACATTGTCTGAATTGCAGTCAAAATATGTAGTAGACTGTATTTTAAAATGATTATGTTTAAAAGTATACGAGGCACCTGTTAGAATATTCTTACAGGCAACGCATTTTCCAGAAGCAAACATCCCTTTATTACTGTGAACGACAGGGGGTGTAACAATAAATCGAGTGTCTCTATTTTCAAATAGAGAACGTAAAGATTTAAATTTTGTGTGTGTAAAAACAGGACCCAACCCTAATTTGTTGTCGGCCTCCTGGCTGGAGGTAAGAATATCCCAGTTATTATAAAACACTTTAATAGCTATAGAGTCCCTGCAAATAGGAACTGGGAAACTAGTGAATCTATCTACAGAGTTGTGTAGAAAGAGAGTGTCCTGAATTATGTATTTGAGAAAAGTCCTGATAGGTGCAGGACAAGGGAGTAGTCTGCGATTCAAACATAGTATTGGTTATATCATTTATAGTGTTACTACGCTCATTGGTCACAAGGGGAGTAGTCTTTATTTCATTCATAGTACTGGTTGTATTTTTCTTCGGAGAAAAGCCTTTTAAAAGAATAGGTGGATAATTAGTGTGCCTTAAAAACACTACATCTTTAACAATAGAATTCAGTAACTCAGTAAGGTAACCGCTCTCTATAAGAAAGTACCTAAAAACATCACATTCATGTAGAAAAACATTATCAGAAATAATCCTAGACAATCTGATGTACTGACCTCTGGCCATATTAACTTTCATAAATGGAGGATGCATACTGCAAAAATGAAAATAATTATTTCTGAAGGTCTTTTTCCTAAATATAGTAGAGTTCCAAGTTAAAGAATTTGTATCAATAGAAATAAGCACATCTAAAAAGTTAACTCGCTTCCCAAAAGCTGAAATCTTAAATACTTTAGAAATGGAATACTATCAGATAAGGAATTAATAAATTTAAACAAATCAGACTCGCATCCCTTCCATACAAAAAAAAAAAAAAGAGGTTATGAATGCAACGTCGGTACAGAAGATTATTATTAAAACCAGGTAAATATACTAGAAAGTTACATTCCCACCAGGCTAATACTAAATTTGCAAAGGCAGGAGCTAGTTTAGCCCCCATTGCTACAACCTTTAGTTTGATGAAAAATCTTATCAAAGTAAAAAAAATGGTTAGTTAATACTAGAGAAGTTAGGGAGCAAATCATGCTAAATTTTTCCTGTGAGAATGTGGTAAATTTTGATAATTTCTTAAGTATTTTATGTCTATATCATGAGGAATATTAGAATACAATGATTCAATATCTAAAGTAACTAAAATAGTATGTTCATCAGTAGGAGGGTAGAGAAAAAGGAGATGAAGGAAATCCCATGAATCCCTTAGAAAATAGGGTGAAACTTGTACTAACGGGTTTAATACCAAATCAATAAATTCTGCTATACCTTCTGTCTTAGTTTTCTTGTTCGACACTATGTCTAAAATGAGTATTAAACTGGTCCTTATATATTTTAGGAATTTCGAAGAATTTTCCTAGTTGGGGCTCTGACAGTTAAAAAAAATCAGCTATTACATCAGAAATCTGTTTAGATTTATGTAATGCAATAATAGTTTGTATGGTACCTCCAGGGTACCATATTGCCACTCTTTCCCATGGCCTTTCTTACTGTACTATGATTTACAAAAAATATATATATATATATTAATTACTTTTATATTTGCTTAACATTCATTTGCAATTATCTTAATAATGTTTTACCTGTATATGCTTATAGCTTGCTATTGCTTTGTTTTCTATAATTGTATAATTAATGCCCTTCTTGGAGCTTCTACAATTGTATAATTAATGCCCTTCTTGGAGCTTTGTTTTCTACAATTGTATAATTAATGCCCTTCTTGGAGCTTTTCTCCCTGGGTCTCTACTGAAAATGGACATGTATCCAGTTAGACTGGCCCAGTCAACAAAATGTAAATAAATAAATAAATAAATAGTTCTATCTATATGTTTAAAAGCCCAACGGACATGTGTTAGGGTAGCCATAGCATAAAACTCATGGTTGTTTAGGTCATTTAATATAATAAGTGTGTATTAATCTTCTTCCATCAACACTATACCTGAGCCCTTATCAGCTCTCATAATCCTTAGCGATCTGTCTGCGGATACGGAATTTAAGGCAATTAACTGTTGATTAGTAAGGTTGAACCATTTACAAGTACAGTTATGCTTTAAAACATATCGCAAGTCTTTTTCACATAACTTAAGAAAGATAAGGAAGGCATTACATAGTGGTGGAGTATATAAACTCTTCTTGACAGGTAGTTTAGTGTAAGAATATAGTACATTTTCATCATCATCAAATGCATCTTTGTGAAATAAAAGTTTTAAATTAATTTCCTAACATATACACGTAAATCTATTAATAAAGAAGAAATGTCAGCACGGTAGGCAGGATTAAAAGAAAAACCTAGTTTCAGTAAGCTATTGAAATTATCAGGTAAAAGTCTGCCAGATAAATTGAAAACTTCAGAATCTGGTATATGTTTCTGCAGGTAAGGAGTTGCAGTTACCATTAACAAAGTCATTATCAGAAACACTCCGTGTGTGAGCGGTTATCAGAAACATTCAGCGTGTGGGAGCTTTTCTTGGTCTTCCACATGGTTGGCCTCTTTCTAAAAAATGAGTGTTTCTTAGGGAATAAGAATGAGTAGTGGGAGAATTTGTAAGGAAACCTCTTTCCCATGATTCATTTGCCTTCCTCTGCCTCTGTAGGATGAAAGTCTCCCACTTCTTCTGGTGATCACAGGGAAGGGGGGGCATGGTCAGAGTATTTTTGGATAGAATATTAGAGTCTGTCATCTAAGATATTCATTGTAAAAGGTCCTGGTGAATTTAAGAGCCGTAAAAGATTTGCTAAAACACATGGGGAAGTAATAGGAACACAGCCAGCAGAACTGTGTATATTAATAGGATGTGAAATGCCTACTTAAGTATTAGAGATCAGAGGGTGTTAGGATCAGACAACACTGCAGTGGGAAAGCTTTGCACAGCGAGATCAGACTGTGGAGTTGTAGTAGTATACACTACATTTTGGCGGGAAGGCAAAGCAATAACCGTTGGATTGTTTATGCCTTGATGTGCTGCCTGCATTGTTTGATTATCCAATCTCATAGAATCAGTAGTTGTTCTCATAAAATTGTTGCTGGCAGAACTACTGTAGTATGCAGCATTACCAGTAAACACATTTCTATATTCTCCTTCTGGTCTTTCGGAATTAACAGTAGATCTTCCAAAACATACATACACACAAAAAAAAATTATATATAGATATATATATATATATATATATATATATATATGTATGTATATATATATATATATATATATATATATATATACACACACACACACATATATACACATATATGTGTATATATATATATATATATATATACACATACAGATTCTGTCAGCATTTTTTGACAAGACATTGGGAGTTCCTGCATTGACCACTGTGTAAAAAGAATCCATTGCAGAATTCTCATGTGCATTCGAACTAGAGAAATTACACAGATTGCTGCTGTCATCATGCCCAGTACTTTCAGAACTTCCCTTGCTTGAGATTTTGTTTTACACAGGAGAGCCAATACTTGTGCTCGATGGGTCTGTTATCCTTTCTATTGGAAGCTTTACCGTCACTGTAGTAGTGTCTAAATCTGTGCCTATAAAAATATGTTGAGATGGCAATAAGGCAGATTTTTCATAGTTCATAGTAATTCCTAAATGGGCAAAGAGCTGTAAGGTGGTGTCTCTTGCTTGTTTTAGTAGATGCTTGGTGGTGGCGGTTAGGAGCCAGTCATCTAGGTATGGCAACACTCGGAATCATGAATACCTCAGGGTGAGCCGTGACCACTGCCATACATTTGGTGAACACTCTGGGGGCTGTAGTGAGGCCAAAGGGGAGAGCTCGAAACTGGTAGTGACTGGCTCCCAGATGAAAGCGCAAATAACTCCTGGATGGCATGTTCATTTTTATGTGGTAGCACCCATCCTGGATGTCTATAAAGCGCATCCAACTGTCTCTCCCCAGGAAGGGAAGTATTGATGGCAGTGTGACCATATAGAACTTTGTCTTTTTTATTGATTTGTTCAGTCTGCTGAGATCTAACAACAGTCTCCAGTCCCCCGTTTTCTTTGGAACCAAAAAGAACATGGAGTAAGTCCTGGATCCTATTTGGTCTGCAGGGACTGATTTGATGACTTTTTTTCTAATAACTTCCGAATTTCTATGGTTGCTTGATCCCTGTGATTGGGTGGAATGTCCGGGATCCTTTTGCTTTGTGGGGGTGGCATGAAAAAGGGTATTGAGTAGCCATCGGATATGATGCTTTGTACCCATTGGTCTTATTTTTAGCAAAAGCATCTGGGTACAAAGATAAGCAAACCCAGACTGCCTCTAGAGTGGGACAGGTGGGCCTCTTTTCAGGAGCGCTGAGAAGGATTACTGAAGAAGTCATCTCGGTCGCCCTGATTCTGCATACCCCCTCTGCTGTGTGGCAAGCGTCTCCCATTATTACCTCCTCCTCTGCCCTGGAATAAGGTTCGCCACGTGTGTCTTGAAAAATTCTGGGATTTCCAAAACCACATCTTTCCCCCCTTTTGAGCCTTGGGATAGGGTCTAGAAAGGGTGGAAAAATGGATGCCATTGACAGAGTGAGTTTTTCCTTCATTCACACCTCGTTAGTGTCTCTGACTTTAGGCCAGAAAAGAGACGAGTCATCAAAAGGGGTGTTAATTAAGGATGACGAAGCATTCTGCAAAATTACACAAGCACATCCAGGAATGTCTCTTAAGGGCAATTCCCGAACCCACTGACCTACTCGCTGCATAAGGAAGTAGCCTTATGGATGAGTTCAGTATGGAATTAAGGGTGGAGAGGTGGGATGATACCTTATCTGCTATCTCCTTAGCTACTAAACCCTGAAAAGCATCTACAAGCTCCTTAAGGAGATCTCTCTGTAATCCAGTGAAGTTGGTTAGGTAGTTCAGAGACCTGAGAGTAAAGGTCACTGAAGAAAACATGCACTTTCCGTATCTGTCCATTGTGTGTGAATTAGAAGTTATGTACCTACCATAACGTTCCATGTTAGTTGTCATCTCTCGCCTTCTTTCTTGCTGGATGGGTTCGGAGCCGTTCCTCGGCTCCGACTCGGCACTTGCTAAGCTCGAGAGCTAATTTTACCAGCTCGAGGCAACCCTATATCCCATGATGCAAGGCAGAGATTACGCAGATCTCGTTTGGTAGCTAAAGAAATAGCAGTATTTTCTTCCAACTTAAGAGGAGGAAGAAAATAAGGATACTAAATAATATCATAACCCTCTAGAAAGGATCAACATAATCTAGTGACACTAGGAGTTGAACAGCTAGAAAAAAGGTAATAACCACTTAATAGAAGATGTATAATCTTCCCGGTCTGACCAGGCTAGGGGGATGGAGGGGCGAAGAAAGAAGGCGAGAGAAGACAACTAACATGGAACGTTATGGTAGATACATAACTTCTAAATGTTAAGTTGTCAATCTCGCCTTCATTCTTGCTGGATGGGACCGCGTCCCTAGCACCTCTATCCTGGGTGGCTCAATGGAACAGACTCTTGAGAATGGAGGAACCAAAATTTGCTCCGTCTCTGGAGACCAAATCTAAATTGTAATGTGAAACAAAGGTATGAGGAGAGGCCCATGTGGCTGCTGCACAAATAGTGTCCATTGGAAGTCTAGCTTGAAAAGCTGTAGATGTAGCTAGAGCTCTGGTAGAATGGGCTTTTGGGTTAGAATCCAACTCTTTGCCTCTGAGCTGATAAATGTAAGTGATCACAGAAGACAGCCACCTAGATAAAGTTACCTTAGAAACTGGAAGGCCTTTCCTGTTCTCTGCATAGGACAGAAATAGTTGATCAGATTTCCTAAAAATTTGTCTTATCCTGATAATATCTGAGCTGGCGGTGAACATCGAGATAATGTAACTTTTGTTCAGCTCTATCAGAATAGTTGGGAAAAATTACTGGAAGATCAATGGATTGATTTAGGTTAGTTTGTGATGCCACCTTTGGTAAGAAAGACTGATTAGTTCTTAGGGATACTCTTTCTTTGTAGAATATTAGATAGGGAGGGCGAACACAGAGAGCATGAAGCTCAGATAGTCTTCTGGCAGATGTAATGGCAGCTAGAAAAAGTGTCTTCCAAGAAAGCAATTTCAAAGAACAGGCAGCTGCAGGTTCGAACGGGGGAAGAATCAAGGATGTTAAAATTAAATTTAGATCCCACTGTGGTGGGGGGGTCACTAATCGGAGGTTTCAATAAAAAGATACCTCGAAGGAATGCCTTGCAAAGTTTATGTGACATAATGTGGTCCAAAAAGCCTATATGAAACTTTGAAATGGCTGCCAGTTGAACTTTCACTGTGGAAGAAGAGGATCCTGAATGAAAAATGTCAGCTAGGAAGTCCAATACCGAATGAATTGGAGCAGTATAGGGTCTATGTTCCTAGCTTTTGCCCAGAAAGAGAAACGTCGCCATTTACTAGTGTAAATCTTTCTGGTAGAAGATTTTAGGGAAGCTACTATGATATCCCGTACAGGATTAGAAATCATAGGAAGCCTGGCTAAGGATGGAAGTGGAGCAACCAAGCAGTGAGGTTGAGAGAGGGTATGGATTGGTGCAGTTGACCCGACTGGTGGGTCAGAAGATCTGGAACTGGGTCAAGATGCCATGGCTGTACCAAGAGGTAATGATGTAGGAACGGAAACCATGTCTGTCGAGGCCAATAAGGGGCAATGAGAATCAACTTGGCACTCTGAATTAGCTGAGGTATCAGCGGAAAAGGTGGAAAGGCATAAAGTCCCCGGGGCCAATCATGGGTTAGAGCGTCTCTGGGGGGATGGCCTGGAAGGGGGAAGAGAGAGAAGAAGTCTGGGCATTTGCTATTTTGAGGTGTAGTGAAAAGGTCGCAGCAAGGAAGACCCCACTTCTGAAAAATCTCTTCCGTCACTGACTGAGAGACCACTCGTGAGGCATGAGAATAGCTCTGCTCAATCTGTCCACCATGATGTTGGATTTCCCGGGGATGTGCATTGCTATCAGAAACCGGTGAGAGGAGATTGCCCATTGCCAAAGTCTGAGAGCCTCTCGACACAGTGGATAGGACTTGGTTCCGCCCTGTTTGTTTATATACCACACTACGGACATACTGTCCATTTGGACTGCAATAGTTCCCAGGGAAAGAGAGTCGTTGAGGGCTTGCAACATTAAAAGCACTGCTCTCATCTCCAGAACATTTATGTGCAGGTGGTACTCGAAAGGTTGCCAAGTGCAATGGACCATTCTGCCCTGATAATGCCCCCCCACACCCGATCAGGGAGGAGTCCGATGTAACCGTGGCAACCGGGGCAAGAGGAACAAATTGTCTGCCTTGATGGATTTGAGGGGACGATATCCACCAAGTCAGATGTCTTTTGCAAGTTGGAGTTACTATGATCTCGTGACGCATGGGAAGTTGTTGAAAGGACCATTGGGTGAATAGCATCCATTGTAGAAGCCGCATGTAAAAGCTGGCGAGGGGAAGAAGTGTTACGGCAGCCGCCATAAGACCCAGTACTTTCAGAGCAAATCTGGCCTGAATTTTGTTGCTGAATAGAATCACTTGGACGTGTCTTTGAATGTCCAAGATCTTTTTGTCTGTCAACCTTGCTGAAAGTTGTACGGTGTCCAATCTTGCGCCTATAAAAGTAATATATTGACAAGGCGACAAGGCAGGTTTTTCGAAATTTATAGAAATTCCTAAATTCCTAACCCTCTGCAAGTGTGAATGGTGTAATTTCTGGCTTGGAGAAGCTGATGCCTGGTGATGGCAATGAGGAGCCAGTCATCTAGATATGGAAACACCTGTAATCCTTGACGTCTCAGGTGAGCCATAACCACTGCCATGCATTTGGTGAACACTCTGGGGGCTGTAGTGAGTCCAAAGGGCAGGGCTCTGAATTGGAAGTGACTGGTCCCCAGCCGGAAGCGGAGAAATCTTCTGGAGCGTCTGTGAATTTTTATGTGGTAGTACGCATCCTGAAGATCTATCGAGCACATCCAATTGTCCTTGCCCAGAAAGGGCAGAATGGACTGAAGCGTGACCATCCGGAATCTTGATTTCTTTACAAACTTGTTGAGTTTGCTGAGATCTAATATTGGTCTCCAGTCTCCTGTCTTTTTTGGAACTAAAAAGAACCTGGAGTAGATTCCGGATCCTATTTGGTCCGCTGGGACTGGCTGGATGGCTCTTTTTACTAGCAGTTTTGATATTTCTAGTACTGCTAATTCCCTTAGACCGGGTGGAACGTCTGGAAGGGTTCCCTTTTGTTGAATTGGGGTTTGAATAAAGGGAATTTTGTAACCCTCGGATATAATTGACTGTACCCATTTGTCTTGAGAAAGGGAAAGCCAGGCTATTGGGTACAGCAATAGTTTTCCCCCCAACTGCCTCCGAAGGCGGACAATCGGGCAACATCTCAGGGATGCTGGAAGGGTTTGTCAGAAAGAGGCTCTCTGCTACCCTGATTCTGCGGACCACCTCTGCCCCTAGGGCGGCGTCTACTATTGTTACCCCCTCTGCCTCTGGGGGTAAACTGACTGTGCGTCAGGCGTGACTCCTTGAGATTTGTGGAACCACATTTTCCCTCCCTTCTGTCCTTTGGGGTAAGGTCTAGAAGGGGTGGAGAAACGGACTCCTACGGCAGAAAGAGTCTTGCCATCTTGTTCGCATCTAGTCAAAGTGTCTTTCACTTGAGGACCGAACAAGGTCGAGCCATCAAAGGGGGAGTTTGTGAAAGACGCCTTGAAGGGGTCTGCAAAATTACAAAGCCGCATCCAGGACTGACGCCTTAAAGCCACTCCTGTGCCTGCGGCCCTACTCGCTCCATCGGCTGCATAAGAAATGAGCTGCATGGAGGAGTTAGCAATGGAGTTGAGGATTCCTAGCTGTGAGCTAATCTTATCCCGAGACCCAGCAGCTGACGGATCCTGTAAAACTTCTCCCAACTCTTTAAGAACATCTCTTTGAAGGCGGGTGAAGTGGCATAAGTAGTTCAGCGATCTCATAGCAAAAGTCGCTGAAGAAAAAATCTGCTTACCGTACCTGTCCATAGTCCTAGAATCTTTATTAGGAGGATGGACAGGTACTGAATGATCAGCCAATTCCTTCTTGGTGGCAGCAGCCACCACCATGGCATCAACTGGAACACCCTTTGCCAAATATTGTCTATCTTGTGGGGCAGTAATAAATTTTGAAGGTCTCCTAGGGATAGGTTCCACCGAATCTGGAGCCATCCACGCCTTCCGAGCCACGACCTCCATGAGAGGGTCGAAAGGCAGAGACACCTAGGAGGTGGAGGGTCGAGATCCGAAAGCCTCCAGGTATACTGACTCGTCCTCAGAGGGATTAAAGGAGGGCCAGTTCCCCTCTCTGTTTAAGGATTTCAAGGATGTCTGAAAAGGAGACATCCTCAGAGAAAGACCTTGGGGATCCCTCCGACTCATCCAAGTCAGTATCTGATGTAGTAGATTCAGGGGAGTCTAAATGTTTCCTCTTACATGTCCTTTTACGCGGGGGTTCTCCTGACGGATCAGGAGAAGCCTCCAAGAGGAAGATATTCCCAATGGGGAAACTTGAGGCGTTGGATCTCTGGGTCCGGGAGCAAGAGAGTGGGAAGATACGTCAGCAGGCACTGTAGTGGGAGGAGCTGATGGAACTGTCCATTGACTAAGCCCAGGGGCTAGTACACTCCTCATCACCTCGAAGGCTCCCCCGTCAGAGAGACCAGAAAGTTCCCTCTCCTAAGAGATAGGAACCCCAGGCCTCACCGAGAGGGAAGGCTCCGAGGCAGATGGGGCCAAGCTCACCAACGTCGAAGCTCCGAGAGGGAGAACGGGGTCAGACAAGGGTCCGATGCCACTCGCCCCTCGGAGCCGATGAGAGAGACTAGACGCCTGGATCCCTCCAATGAAGGTCTCAAGGAGGAAATCGGAGCAGAGGACGACTGAGCCGAAAGGGGTGGTATCGGCTCCTAAGTCACAACGGTACCGGTTCCGAGGAGCTCCGGCTCCGAACTCTGTAAGGGAGTCGGAGGAGGAATGCTCGGTGGATGTGATATAGCTACCGTCTGTTGAGATGGGCTATGGAGTATTTGGGCCAATGCCGGAGACTTTAATAGTCTACTCACCACTCTCTCAAGGTCGTGATCAGATAGCCTGGATGACCGAGAAGATCGGCTCCGATGGCTCCGCTCGGAGAGCAAAGGTGATCTTGGAGCCGAATGTATGGATTCCACTGAAGGGGATCGCGATCTCTTTTTTTGAGATCAATGGAGCCATCGGAGCCGAAGATACGTCGGCTCCAGCCGGAGCAGACACTGAGTGTCTGGATCTGGTAGTATCGGCGCCGGATGGAGCCGATACGGAGACTGGCATGGAAAGATTGGCTCCGGCCAGAGCCGAACTCGAGCCTGGTGAGGAAGGACCTGAAGCCGATGGCTTGGAAGCTTGAGCCGAAGGCTTAACAGGTTTCGAGGGCTTCCCCGGCACCGACTTAGTCGGGGAGCTCTCGGGCTTTAATAAGCCCCTTAATATGAGTTTATTTTTTCGTTCCTGCAGGACTCTTGGGCTGAAAGCATGACAGATAGCACAAGAATCCTGCAGGTGCGAAGGTCCCAGGCAATAAACACAAGAAGTGTGACTGTCTGTCAGAGACATCTTCTGACAGCACGAGTCACACTTCTTGAAGCCTGAGACCTTAGTGTCCTTCGACATAACTGTGTCGATGAACAACAGTAACACAATCACACACAAAAAACACTCAGTCCAACAAATTAAATTAAATTAAATTAACCAGGGAAAACACACAGTCACACACAAACAATCCCTGACAGGAAAAATTTAGGGAGGGGAAGGCCTAAGGCCTGACTAGGGACAAGGGAATATTTAGTCAAAAAGAAGGGAACACTGACAGGAATAGGGCTAAGGTGAGTCGATAATTAACAAAAAAAATAATTATATATATATATATATATATATATATATATATATATATATATATATATAATATAAAGTTAAAGGGGGGGTAGACGAAAAGTCACTGAAAATGTTCACTTACCAAGAGCTGGTAAAAGAAGGCACCTCGTTAGCGAAGCGGCAAACGAGATCTGGGTAATCTCCGCCTTGCATCATGGGATATAGGGTTGCCTCGAGCTGGTAAAATTAGCTCTCGAGCTTAGCAAGTGCCAAGTTGGAGCAGAGGATCGGCTCCGAACCCATCCAGCAAGAATGAAGGCGAGATTGACAACTTAACATTCTTTGTTCGGAGAATGAACTGAAGTGTAAGTTTCCGACAACTCCTTCTTGGTGGCTGCCGCCACCACATCTACAGCGACATCTTTCATCAAAAAAGTTTTATCTTCAGGGGAAGTGATAAACTTATTTGGCCTCCTAGGGACGGGCTCCACTGTGTCTGGAGACTCCCACGCCTTCAGACAAACTAATTCCATAAACTCATCGAAAGGCGGAGACACCCAAGTGGTGGAAGGTCGAGATCTGAAAGCCTTCAGGTAAACAGACTCATCGGAAAGGTTGATGGGGCTCCAGTTGCCTCTCTGTTTAAGGATTTCTAGGATATCAGCAAAGGATACATCCTCAGAGGGCGACTGTCGGGACCCTCCTGAATCATAGCGGTCTGTGTCTGAGGTGATTGACTCCTGCAGGGAGTTCAAATGCTTCATCTTGCATGCTCTCTTCTGGGGGAACTCTTCGGAAGGGTATTCCAGAGAGGTTTCGGAAGAGCAGGTTTCACCCACTGGGCCATCCTGAGGTTCTGGGTCTCTAGGCCTGTGCAGACTCAGTTGTACAGAGAGACACTGGTGCCCTATGGGATGGAACGGTTGGACCCGAATGTGGGGCTGCCTCTGAGGACAGTGCTCTCCTCATCGCTGCGAAAAAACCCCGCCCATGATCTGAGGAAACTCTCAGCTCCAAAGAAATGGAAGATTCCCCCGGTACCACAGGGATAGGCTCCAAAGCAGAGGTAAGAGCCAAACTCACATGCACTGAGGCCCTGAGAGGAAGGATCGGATCAGAAAAAAATCTCAGCTCAACTCTCCACCCCAGACCCAACCCGTGAATGTAGTCTCCTAGACCTCTCAGATGGCACAGAGGTAGTCGAAGCAGTCAGGGCCTTAGATCCTGGAGCAGATCTCAGCTCCAACAGTTCCATCACAATCGGCTCCTCGCATTCCAGCTCCGATCCCGCAGCTCGGGTCAGAGGAGGATTCAAAGTAGAAGGGATAGGTCTGGTAGGTTCCAAGGCCCTCTGGGTCAGTTCCAACAAAGGTTTTGCCAGCACCGGTGTTCTCAATAGTCTCTGCATCAAACAAACAATCGACATCCCAATCAGAGAGGCTTCTAGAGGATTGAGATGAAGGAGCTGGGGATACTGTAACTTGCAATAGTGGAGACCTCAATGTAGCAGATAATGGCTCCAAGGCAGGGGACCGGCTCCTACACCAATGGAGCCGAGGTAGATGGTTCCTCTGAAACAATAGGTTTAGAGACCGTCTGAGACATCCTTGATGCTTTCTTTAATGGCTCCAATCCTTCTGAGGTAGAAGAGGATGACATTTTTGCACTTTGGGTCTTGTCAGATATAGGAGATATTGACTTCTAATGGGAACCTTGATCCTGCTCTAGGTCTTCTGTAAAGGAAGATTTAACCAGTCTTCTTAAGATAAATTTATTTTTCCTCACATGAAGTACCCTGGAGCTGAAGGAGTGGAATATGGCACATGACTCCTGTAAGTGGACTGCCCCCAAGCAGTAAACGCAGTCTGTGCGCCCATCTGTGACAGACATCTTCTGGTTACATTTAGGGCAGGTTTACCTTCTTTAGCCTTGGACATTATAACTTTTGACTAGACAATATAGTTCTTTCAATACAGTTCCTCCAGCTCTCTAATTTAAACGAGCTGGAAGTAACTATAAAAAACATATCCACAATTAAGCCAGAAAAAGAAGTACACAACAAGAATCTCAGTCTTGTATCTTAATAGCAATAAAACTTTTTTCTTGGCAACACAGAAGAAAAGCCCTACAACTTAAATGGGCTCTGTCCTCATAAAAAAAGTCGAGCTATAGTATTTTAAATTACCAAGAACCACACGCGAAAAAAGCGCCTTAAAACGGGTTTTGGTGCTACAATAAAGGGTTACTTCTACAACAAGCAGCACACCTCTAAATCAAACACAAAAAAAGCACTTGCAACTGATTAGCATAAGTGACAGTCACACAGCAAGCACACAGAAAAAAGCTATCTTGAAGCGATAGGAAAGATAACCTGTGTAAAAGGTCTTTAAAGTAGGTTTTTAACAAGTTCTATTAACTCTCAATGCAAAACGAAGAAATACTACTTGACTAATGGGATATGGAGAATGTAGGCCTGGATACAGATCGGCCAGAAAAAAGAAATATAAAAACCACTAACTAGCACTACAAACTAACTCTGCACTCTAAGAAGTTTCACACCACATACTAGTAATATAAGCCACTTGTTTTTAATGATCGTACAAAAAAACAGAAGAAAAAATGTATTCAACTTAGCCAGAGCTAGAAGAATCACCAGATCTGTTTCAAAGGAGATCTGTGGAAGGCACGAGAGCATCATGGGATAGGGAATAAGCCAGCGCTAGTAGAATCACCCGATCTGTTTCAAAGGAGATCTGTGGAAGGCACGAGAGCATCATGGGATAGAGAATAAGCCACGAGCTAGTTGAAGACTTCGAGCTTGTATAAAATGGCAGAGTCGGAACAGAGGATCGGTTCTGAACTCATCAGTAAAGGATGAAGGAGAGATTGGACAACTTCACATAGTCTTTTTAGGCAAGGTCACAACAAAATTCCCAATGTGAAAATATCAAACACAAAGAAACTGAGGGCCATTTTGCCAAATGATAGCAGTTTAAATCAGAAACTGCACTCTCTGGAAGCACCCCCTCTCCCTACATAATGTCATCTGTGCAGTCACAGATTTCTGGCTCAAGACCACAGAAAGTACACTAGCCTTTCAGGTCTACAATGCCTTCCACACTTTCAGACCTCAAAGTGAAGGTGTGAGAACCAAAGGAGGTGGAGTATCTATCTTCATTAAAGAGGATTGCATCTCTAGACTGGTTAGACAAGATAATCCTATGGAGCTACTCCAAGTCCAAATTACCATGGGTAAGACCGCAAGACCCCCCCCTTCAGGTCATAGTCAGTTACAGGTTCCCTTCCATGAACCAAGATGCCCACACAGCTTATTTAGACCTACTTAGGACAATTAAGGTATAACCTAACACCATAAGTCATGGGTGACAAACTATCCTTTTATTAATTGTGAAACTTATGTGACCTCAAACTCACCCACACAAAAGTTCCGGGACTTTTGTTAATTCAATGCCCTGGAGCAAACAGTGCACCACCACATAAGGGGCTCCAATATTATAGACCTGGTCCTCACCAATATAAGTGATCAATGCAACACCTCAAGTGTAGGGTCAGCACTGGTTAAATCTGGCCATAAATCAGGTAATTTCTGAAGTGGCAATGGCACCAGAACTTCCCAAAGGAGAAGTCAGGCTAAAAAACTTCATAAAAGATAACTATACCCTCCTAAGGGAAGGTATAATCATCTTCCAAGCTCCAGTTTCCACATATAACATTGATGGTTATAGTAAGGTATACACGGATGTCCTGTAAAAACATCTACAAAAATGTATAGACATAGCCCTGCTGGATAGGATTAAACCAAGATTATCAAAAACTATATATATATCCTGTTGAAGTCTAGCCTTAATAAATTATACAATAAGCCAAAGAATCTGCTGCTGTCTAAAAATACAAAAGTGAGATCCTAGAACTGGAAGAGCACCCTCCTCAGCCTAAACAAGTAAATAAGACAACTCGTAAAATCTTCAAAGAGCAACTATGAGAAAAATTTAGCAACCATAACCAAGGATAACAATAGGACTTTCTTCAGAAACGTCCACAACCTATAACATAGGACTTGGATGAACTAACTGTGGACAGCATCACACACACTGATCCGGTGCAAACTGCAAACCCGCTAGCAGACAGGTTTGGCGAAACTTTCACCCCCCCCCATCCCCCCCAAGCATACCACAAACCATGTTTTCATTGTTTCCTCCTCCCTGCATCTCCAAAGAGCAAGTCATCAATGCTCTCTCCAAGGCTAAGAACACAGCCTCTATGGGAACAGATTGCATTCCAGGCTGCATTCTTAACATTCTAAAACAAGAGCTAGCTACTCCATTAGGCACTCTATTGAACCATATCCCGAGTACTGGCTTTGTCCACACTGAATGGAAAACAGTGACTGTTATCCCCCTTCACAAGGGTGGCTCGGGAACAGACCCAAGTAACTGTAGACCCATACGTTTAACCAACCTCATCTGTAAGGCAATGGAACAAATTATCTTGGACCTCATAAATAAGGATATACGTGACTTCCAAACCCTGGATCTGTCCCAGTTCGGTTTTGCCAAGGGCAGGTCATGCCTGCTAAATCTGGTGGACTTTGAGAACATGAACAGAGCCATAGATGAGGGCAAAGCTATACACACAGCTTATCTTTTTTTTGGCCACAGCCTTCAACACCATCATACATTCGAGCATCAATGACAAACTAACCCAGTTGATTATCAACCCCCATGTTGTCAGATGGGTTGCAAATTGGCTCACAGATCAACAACACTCAAAGTGGAAGACTTTACCTCTACCGGCAGACCCGTCATCAGTGGGGTCCCACATGGGACAGTGCTGGGTCCCCTCGTTTGGCATATACTTCTCAGAAGTACAGTCCAAAACGGAGGGACTGTGGCTAACCAAGTTTGCAGAGGACTGCAAATTAGGTGCATTCACTGAATACCCCAGCAATGTCAGCGTATTTCAAAAGGGGCTTACACAGACCAATGATTGGTGCCAAAGCCATGGTTTTAAACTAAACGCCAACAAATGCATAATCATTTCCTTCGGTAAAAATAATGCCCCTGTTGATTATAAAACAAATTATATCCTAAGTACCAATTTAGTAGAGAGAGACCTGGGAACACAAACTGACTGACCTCAACTTTGACCACCATGTGTCTACTGTGGTGAGGAACGTATTTTATTCACCTGATTAGCAAACGCATCGCCTCAAGAGCAAAAGAGGTTATAACTCCCCCGTACTCTTCCCTCATCAGGCCTATCATTTAATATAATGCTCCCTTTGCTGTGTACCGCACCAAACACCTGCAGCAACTTGAGATACCTCAGAGATTTCCAACTAAGAAAATTCAGGGTCTCCAGCACACGTCTTATAAGGACAGACTGAAGTCGCTGTCACTGTACTCAGTAGCATATAGACTACTCAGAGGAGACTTCTGTCTGGTTTACCGGGCTATCTCTGACCCAAATCTAATGTAAATGCTGCACATCTGTAAGCCAAATGGGACTAGAGTCACCCACTACAGGGACCTCATCTGTCAGGAGGCTGCCACTCCTCAGGAATAGACTTCCAATCAATATCAAGAAGAGCACCTCCATGACCCTGTTTATATGCAACCTGGACAACTGGATGGGAAACCTCAAAGTTCTGCCAGGGACTGCCCAGCTTCTCTCCTGGACGTGGGTAGTCCTTGCTAGAAAAAACGTAGGCATAGACAATCTCTCTCATCTAGTATTATACTGGGATTTAATGGCTAGGCTTGTAAAGACCCTCAGGTCAATAGTCTAGTAACATCCTATGAATCTATGAACTATGGCAAACTCCCATCATGGTAATATTTCATAACACATTAAAGATGGTACTTTATTCATTCTGACCACACTAAGCACACACAAAAAAATAAATAAAATTAGCTTGATCTGCATCTAAGATCCTGGAGAATGGTTACAGTGGAAAAACTTTGGATATTTTTAACTTCATATACTCTTTCTGGTTTTAGAGTTAAATCCAGATACTTAATATGTCAATTTGTGGGAAATTGTGTATTAAGTATTACATATATTAGTATAACAAATGTACTAAGTTTGGTGTTCATATTACTTTACAGCGTTGCCTTCATAGGTTACTAAGCTATTGGCCCTATGGCCTTTATAAGCCTACTGAGTCTATGATCAGCACTAACTGCCCTTATCCAAGGGGGACATAGGTGACAGCCTCAGGCTAAATTTAGTGTCTCATCCAGTTGTCTAAGTTGCACTGAAATAGGGTCATTGAGGAGCGCTGTTTTACATGAATTGGTAGTCTGTTCCAGAGGAGTGGGAATCTTTGAGAGACATACCCGTCTCTCCAGCATGTCCTGCTAATGTCACAGGTTAGGTTAAGATCCCTAGAGTGAGTGAATCTTGTCCCATTTGACTTACGGATGTGTAGCTTTTCCATTAGGGCAGGGTCCAAAACTGCTCTGTAGGACAGGAACAAGCCACTTCTCAGCAGCCTGTAAGATACAGAGTACAGTGACAGGGCCTTCAGTCTGTCCATGAAGGTCATATGCTGAAGACCCGGAATTTTCGTGGTGAGACACCTCTGTGGGTCTCTCCAGCTGCTGCTGGTGTCTGGCGAGGTACATACAAAAGGAAGCATTGTACTCTATTAGTGGTCTGAAGAGGGATGAGTACAGAGAAGTAATAATATACTTCGCTCTGGATGGGATGTCCTTACTTATGAGATGTGCAACATAGAAGGCCATTACTCTCGACTTGCTTCACTTCCTCATTTGGCTTGTTTTACTGTGCACAGTTGAAACGAACTTTATTAACATCCCCAGTTGCAGTTTTTAAATCATAAAAGTGGGATGCCAACCATCTCTGAAGATCTGTCTAGAAAGATGATCTGGCAATCAAGCTTGTCTGATACTACGTTGCATTTCACCTTGCTACTTTTTTTATTCTTCGCAAGTAGTTTGGAGATATTTTGCGCTTAGTATTTGCATGCTTTCTGTTACAGACCTATTTACTAAGTGGATTTATGCTGTACAAGTTTTTAGTTAAGGCAAAGGAACAAAAACACATGATCTATCTTAAATATTATCTAGCTGCTGGCTGGCTCTTTCTATTGTACACTGACTAAATCTCTCTGGTTAAGGTTGCTCCTAACTTTTTAATAATCCCAGTCCTCAATACTACCTTGGCTTTGTTGGTCAAAATTTTAACACTTGTACTTTACACTACTACTTGTTATTACAACTTTTTTTACTCTTAAAACTGCATTACATAATTCATTTATACATGGTTATATTAATTTCATTACTACTGACTTATTGCATATCAATAATGATACTGTGAAGTGATTCACATTAAGTACTTACCACAGAGCAAAACTGCCAAATAGCACCAGTATCATTACAGGTGCTGCCAATGTCCTTAGCACCTCTCAAACACTTACAACACACTGGAAACTTTAAGACATGCATTGTACTGTTTGTCCTTTATCAGATTCACTACAGAATTTAACACAGCTGACTAAGCATAACAAAATAAGAAGTAAAAGCAGTCACCTAGGTAAAAACCTTCTCTGAACAGAATTCAGTCCGAGGAATGATGTAGCATGCCCTCATCTCAAATATAAATCCAGACAAATCTGCTGTATGTAAAAGCAACCCAATGTAGACAATCACATACTTGCTTTACAGCTCTTATGAGTGTTTTAGGTTGTCAATGTTCTTATCAGAAAAGCAGTCATAGAATTTATGTTCTTACCAGAACACAACTTTCCAATTAGTAGAGAGCACATTCTTCAGCAGCTGGGATCAAAAAATAATAGCTGCGAACAATAACTTATCATAATGGGCACACCATCCACATCATCTTGGAACGTAGATGCCTTTTTGGGTAGAGACAAAAGGAAAGAATACTGAAATAAATGCAGAGTGCAAACAGCAACACTGCAAGACGCATATAAAAAGAAATGAGCATGTGAATTTGAAAAAGGATGGATATTCAACAGATTATCAGGAACACAGGAAAGGGGAAATAATTACACTAGTTGCTAGAGGAGCTTAAAAAGTGACAGAAGAGGGTAAAAAAAGATAACGGTAGTAATGGGCTATAGGCAAGGGAGAAGGTTTACACTAGCATGTATTTATACTCAATCAAAAACTGCTATTATGTAGCTTAATAAAATGTTGGGAGAAATAATCATCTTTCAGCCAGCAAGGAATATTACCATAGGTGGGAATAGGAACTTGATTTACAACACCGAGTATGTATCTAGAGGACCTAGAAATGAAAACATACATATAACATAAGATGATAGATTTCTGAAATGTATGAAAATATTTGGCACAGAAAACATGAATTCAGTAACAAACTGACAGCATTTACATATTATTCTCAAAGTTACAATAACTTTGCTAGTCTAGAGAGAATTTATACCTCACAGCAACATGCATTTAATTGAAAGACTCGACACATACCTAATAACTATTTCAGATCATGCGCCAATACAAATTACAATAAAACTTCACAGTTATGAGATACTGGCTCTTTCACACCTACCTCTTAAAAAAAGAGGAATCCAAGGAATGGGTAATGGAAATTATTCAAACGTTATTATGGAATATAACATTTTTTTTCAAAAGGGATAGCTAGTGAGAAAGATAAAATGGGGGTTAAAACACTTTAGAAATAAAAGAGAAAAATATATGGTTAATATCTTTAGTCATTTTCACCTTTTAAGTATAACAGACATTTAAGAATGGAGAGCTAAGAAATGGAATAAATGAAGTTTAAAAACAGGGTAGAAATAAGAAAGAGATTGGAAAGTAACAGTAGGAATTATACAGAGTGGTGTCAAATGTTAAAATATAGCAGAATCAGGGGAATCTCACAAAACAAGAACAAAAGAATTAGAGTGCTAAAAGGAAAATTCTGGAGCATTTGGATAACATCTGTAAGTTTATAAAGGTTTATGTTAAACAAAGGATTTTTGATAACTCCAGAGCACAAAAAAAAAAACAAACAACTTCAGAAAAAACAAAAAGAAAGGACTAGACAGCCTAGGATTAGAAAACTGAATTACCACATAGTTATCTCAACATTTTCTCAAAGATGCTATATAGGTATGAGAAATGTTTTGGAAATTATATGAAAATGTGTACAATGCAGAGAAACAGGGAACAGAGAAAAGATACACAATAAAATAATTATGGAAGAATTAACTGTTCCAAGATTATAGGAATACAAGGCTCAAGAATTAATATTTATCACGCAGAATAATATTCAGGAGTGAAATTTAAGGGAAGGCAGGACTTCAGCAATGCTGTTGGAGTGAATAACTTAAAAATGAAAACATGTATAATGCTAGAAACTAATAAAAATTGTTTACAGTGGCTCACATTCTCTTCTATGACTGTATGTGAAAGCATGTCATTGTTACAACTGTGAATTTAATAAATGTGCTTAAAAAAAAAAAAAAAAAAAAAAGGTTTGATCCTGGATTCTGTTTAGCCAGTAGTAATCATGATATGAAAACTATGTAATCACCATAACGTTCCATCTGAGTTGTCCATCTTCATTTATCCTTCACCCATGGGTTTGGTTCCAAGAATCAGAAACGTCTCGGCCATTTCCACAGATTGCACGGGCCAAAAACTTTTCGAACTTCAGCCCTACCCACAATGCATCTATCCAATTATTTCCGATAAAGTTTGCAGATAACAGCTAAACAAACAGAAGGCCTGATGAAAACCATACCTCTTATGTAAAACTAGTCAAAACATGGAGGTATGTACCCTATGCATTCCACCAATGGACATTAGCAAAACTGGGGGAAGGGAAGTGAAGGATAAATGAAGATGGCCAACTCAGATAGAACGTTATGGTGAGTACAATTATCTGAAGTTGTCAATCTTCATTTTATCCGTTACCCATGGGCCAGAGTCCCCAGCTACATTGGATCTTGGGCGGATTCAAGGAAGGACACTCCTTAGCACCACTGATGTTCTTCCCCTGGAGACCAGTTCCAATTTGTAATGAATAATAAAGGTATGAGGGGAAGCCCAAGTTGCTACTGCAAAGACGTCATCCATGGAAGCTTGAGATTGAAAAACTGCTGCTGTAGCCATAGATTTTGTAGAGTGAGCCTTTGCCAGTCTAGGCAAGTCAAATTTCTTTTCGTCATAAATAAAAGGATATACAGCGTTTTAGCCATCTGACCAAGGTTACTTTGCGGACTGGTTTGTCAATCTTGGTACTTGAGAAGGAAACAACTGGTCTGATTTTTTTTTAATATCCATTGTTCTACGCAGGTAAAAACGTAAATGTATGTGAACATCAAGTAAATGAAGGGCATATTCTCCTGGATTAGAAAAATTGGGAAAGAATACTGGAAGATTAATAGTCTGATTAATATTAGTGTCGGATACTATCTAAGGAAGAAAGGAAGGATTTGTCCTTAAGGCAACTCTGATATGAAAAATCAAGTATGGTGGCTTGCAAGATAAAGTCTGCATTTCTGAAATCCTCCTAGCAAATGTTATTCCTACAATATGTTTTTCCAAGATAAGTATTTAAGGTCACATTTGGCAGAAGGTTCAAAGGGAGGCTGAACAATAGATTGTAATACTAGAGTAAGATCTCAGGGAAGAACAGGATCCCTAAAAAGGGGGTTTCAATAAGAGTTTGTTTTAAAAATGTTTTATATAACTTATGAAAAGCTAGGGAATTATCCCCAAAACAATTATGAAAGTTCAAAATCGCTGTGAGCTGAATTTTAATTGTAGAAGGAGAGACTCCTGCTTCAAAAAGAAAGAGGATAAGAATTCTAAGATCTTTTCAATGGGCACTGAAAGGGGGTCAATAATTCTTTCACAGGATCAAAAGGTAAATGTCTTCCA
The DNA here is from genome assembly GCF_019279795.1 of Protopterus annectens. NCBI lineage: Eukaryota > Metazoa > Chordata > Ceratodontiformes > Protopteridae > Protopterus > Protopterus annectens. The sequence continues at coordinate 881,491,992 of NC_056744.1, read as the reverse complement.
TTTGCTAGTATAGAGTTTACAGGTGGATGGCTTATAAGAGGCCAGTAAAATTCTATGTACCGGGAAAGGAAGGTTGAACTAGCCTGGAGGAACCATGCTGTCAACCTGAGGTTCTGGAGGTTTGGGTGAATCAAGTCCTCTGGATGAGAGGGGAGGTCTGGAATTGGATCCAGAGTTGAAGGTTCTTTTATCAGGTACAGCCAGAGAAAAGGGAACCATATTTGTGAGGCCAATAAGGGGGCAACGAGGATGAGTCTGCTCTTCAACCTTAGGGCTTTCTCTGTTGGGACTTCGTACTTAAAGGAAATGGGGGAAATGCATACAGAAGTCTGGGGGGGGGCAATTGTATAAAAGAGCGTCCATCGGTGACTTCCCCGGTGGGGCGATTAGGGAGAAGTAGTTGTTGTTGTTCAGGGGCGAGGCAAAAGGTCGCAGCAAGGCTGGCCCCACTGGTGAAAAATCATTTCCGTCACACTCGGGATGAGGGACCACTCATAAGGTAGAAAAGACCGGTACAGTTTGATCACAGTGGAGCTCTCCAGAATATATGTGTTGCTATCAAAAATTAGCTGAAAGAAATGACCTACTGCCACACTCACAGCTTCTTGACATAGAGGGTAAGACTTGGTTCCTCTCTGCTTGTTGATGTACCAAACTACTGACATGTTGTCTGTTTGAACTGCAATAGTTCCTAGAGGGAGAACAGTTTGTGAAAGGTTTGCAACACTAAAAGCACTGCTCTCATTTCTGGAACACTGATATCCATGCTGGCCTTGATGAGAGACCTTGATGAGAGACCAAGTGCCTTGGAAAAGTCTGGCCCAGATAATGCCCTCCCACCCCATCTGGGAGGCATCCATGGTCACTATAACCTTGGGCTGCTGAGGGAAAAATAAGCAGCCTAAAAGAACGTCCTCTTAATGCACTTACCAAGCTAGATATTTTCTGCAAAGATTGGTCATCAAAATCCAATCCGACATAGACTGGTAAAGTATTGATCAAGATCCAAGTAGCCATTGAAGAATTTGCATATAAAATCTCACCAGGGGAACTAGAGTCATTGCCAACTGCCACTGAACTTAGGGCTTGTAAAATTAGACAGGCAGGTACTTCCTTGCTGTATTGTATCTTTTGAACTTGTTCCCTGATTTTTTTGTAATATCACTGGTGGAAGGGAGGCCAAGAAAATTTTTGTATTGAGCATTGCTCCTATGAATTCTAAACTGTGAGGTGAAATCAATTGAGATTTTTCACAATTCCCAGTAATTCCTAGGTGGGAACAAGTCTGTAGACTCTAATCTCTGGCAACTATCAACAGATGCCTGTTTGGAGCAGTAATGAGTTGGTCGTCCAAACATGGAAACAACTGGAATTCTTGCAGTTTCAAGTGAGCTGCTGCTATTGCCATGCATCTGGTGAACACCCTGGAGGCTGTGGTGAGACCAAAGGGCAGATCTCTAAACGGAGAGTGATTGGCTCCCTGCCTGAAGTGGGGGAACCTTCTGGAACACTAGTCCATCTTTATATGGTAATACACATCCTGAAGGTCTATCGGGCACATCCAGTTGTGACTGTATCGTGAGCATCCAGAATTTTTTTTGCTTAACAGATTTGTTCGATAAGCGGAGATATAAAATTGGTCTCCAGTCCCCTGTCTTTTTAGGCACTAAAAAGAATCTCCAGCAAGTTCTGGACTCTGGTCTGGTTGGACGTTTTGGATGACACTTTTTCTAACAGTCTTTGGATCACTAGGACTGCTGGCTCCCTCAGTGGAACACTGGGATTCTTTTGGAAATAGGAGGGAGAAGAGAAAAGGATAAGACAGCCCCTGAATATAATCCCCATCACCCAATTATATGATGTGATTTCTAGCCAGGCATTTTGGTGCAGAAATAAGAGTCTCCTGACTGCCTCCAGAGGAAAGCAATTGGGTCTCCATTCAGGAATTCGGATAGGGTTTCCAGAAAAGAAATCTCTGAAACCCAGATTTTTGAGGGCCACCCCTACCACCTGAGCGGTGTCTTCCATTAGAGTTCCCCCCTCTACCCCTAGGGGAATTTTCACCACCTGCATCTTGAAAGGGCCCTCTGGATTTATGAACCACATTTTTCCACCCACACTCCGATTCCTGGAAAAGGGTCTGAGGAGTGAAAAAATGTACTTCCACAGCAGAAAGGGTCTTTCCATCTTTCTCACACCTGTATAATGTTTCTCTAACCTTTGGGCTAAATAAGGACAACCCATCAAAGGATGAACTGAAAAATGAAGACTTGAATGGCTCCACAAAGTCGCATCCAAGCATGTCTCCTTATGGTGATGCTTGAACTTGCTGCTCTGGTAGTCCCTTCAGCTGCATGTGCAATAAGCCACATGGAAGAATTTGAAACAGATTCTATGATAGCTAACGGAGACAACTTTGTTTTACAGACAGCTTCTGCCAGAGAGTGTCAGAGAGCTCCTTGATCAGATCCTTTTGAAGCCTGGTGAAATGCGCCAGAAAATTCAAAAATCGTAATGTGAAGATAGATGATGCATAAATCTGCCTGCCAAACCTGTCCATTATCAGAATGAATGGATAGAGGAACTCTCCTCAGCCAGTTCCTTTTTCATGACCGCAGCTATGACCATGGCATCTACTGCTAAACCTTTTGCCCAAAACTGTTCAACTTCCGGAGGAGATAAAAAAGTTTGTCTGGCTTACTACTGAAAGGCCCAATGGAGTCTGGTGCCTTCCATGCCTGCTGAGCAATCAACTGGATAAGTTCATCAGTGGGCAGATTCACCCAAGAGGTAGACCGGTGAGTGCAAAAAGCCTGCAGGTCTACGGATTCCTCAAGGATAGGGTTTTGGGACTTCAATCACCCCTCTGTTTTAAAATTTCCAGGATGTCTCCAAAGAAAATCATCAGGGGGTGATCTGGGGAACCTTTCCACTTCATCAAAATCAGTATCTTCAGTGGTAGATTCCTAAGGGGAATCTAAATGCTTCCTCTTGTACTTTTTCTTCAGAGGGACCTCATCGTGGGGTGGTTTGGTGAGGTATCTGGAGACAGAATTTATATGAGAGTCTCCTGAGGTTTTAGCAACACATTTAACTGCAGTGTTGTAAAATGCGACTCACTGTAGAATGAGCTGAGTTTTGACAGTTATCTCACATTTTTCAAGCACCCAAAAATAAAATGACAAGATGTGATATGGGATAAGTGAATTACGCATAATATGTTCAAGCCAGTGTCCCTCAATCATAAAGTATGCACATCAGACATAAACAACATAGCTTTAGCTAAAATAAATGCAAACAACTTCATCACGAGGAAATTGCTATTAAACAACTGCATGGTAACCAAAATAAATGAAACTTGCTGATTAACACCCAAATCAGATAACCTTGTAATCCATTTCTTAAACTTGTTATGCACATATCAGACCTGATAAGCTCTCATCTCAGTCTACAACAGACAAGACAGCCATCACAGAATGGTGTCTGAACACTGTAATACCCTTCATACTGTTACAAAAAGTGGCAACATGAACCAACAGTTTTAAAGCTGCAAGTCATCAAGAGATACACCACTTCTGGTTTCTCTTTTTGGCAGCGTCAACAGTGTTACAGTTTTAAAAATTGCAAAACATTGAGCTCACACACTTTTAATTTTCCTGCAAATAGTGATACACACTGGATCATCTAAAGTTCCATCCAGAATTAGGATTGCTTTTTTTTTTTCTATTGTAACCACCTTGATGTGTGTACAAGAAATGGATGTCAAGAAAGTCAACTTGAGAAGTGAGGCTCGAAAGCTGTATTTTGACACCCACTTCAAGAACACACCTACTCAGTTATGACCCGATATGCATTCATAATCCTCTGGGTTCTCTTGCATTTGAATACAATTTTCATTTCAAACTAAAAGATAATCAAAAATGTGCACCTAAATAACAAAAAGTCTCTTCCACAAGGAGACTACCAGAGACGTGGACAATACTACCAGCACAATCCAAGATGTCGTACAGAGCATGCAAGTGAAGTAGCTATATAACAAATCCAGTATAAAAGTGAATTCAACTGTTTCTTACTAAGAGTGCATGCTGCATAGCCTACAAGGTAGACACAAGGTGCACAAATGTAAAATGAAATGCACTGATTTTGAGATGAAAGTTATGTTTTGCAGAGCCTGCAACTAAAGCTTTACTATAACATGAGCTACATAACCTGTAAAGGAGATAGTTTCCAGATTCAGTTTAACCACAGTAGTAACGGCTACAATGTGCATCCTGCAATGCTAGAAGTTAGGTGATTACAAAACACTAAATGAATAACTAATACAAAAGTTAATTTCACCTGCCAAAAAAACACCAAATTAATAACTAATACAAGTCAATTTCAGCTAGATAGCACACTATCACTTGTAACCAAGCAATGGCTGTACAATAGCACAAATATGTCTCATGGAAACATACTTGGTGTGCAGCACTCACTAGGCTTGTTTAAATAGCAGGTCAGCCTGAAAAAAAAGTCATCCTACAAGCGGGTATACAGAATATCGGACTAATGCATTGTATTGATTTACCAGATTTAAAGTCATAGATTGTTTAAAACACAAGAAAAGACATCCTTTATGGAAATATGACTAAACCCATTCTTATCAGCTTAAAGCTTTTTCCAAAAATAGGAAAACGTTATAGACCTCCACCAGCAGCGAGAACAAATAAAAAATGACGCTTCCCAAAAACTGTCTGCTTGCTAGGAGGCTTATTTTAACAGCAGGTTAGCCTGCAAATCAACCTACAGGAGGCTAAAGAAAACGAACGTACTGATATGCTATCAGATTTAAAGTCACGCATTCCTTTTACACCTGGAAAGACATCCTCTAAGCAAATACAGGGGGAACCTGCCTTGTGGGCTTAGTATTTTGCTCATAAGACGACAAACACTACAGATATGTTTTACGAGAGACAGAGAGAGAGATATTACAAATTATACCCATTACAAACCAAAGAAAACAAACTGCAGCAAATAAAACTTCTGTTCAACCAACCTATGAGCGGGCTGCCTTGTAAAAATCATGAGGCAGCCCACAAGATATCACACCAGTAATATCACCTCCTTTTGTACCTCACAGTTGTCCAAATTTTTGTCTCATATTTTTGGTCTGTTCATCATAAAATCTGTGGTTTTCTGGCAAATCATATGGATTGCCTATTAATCAGAGACATTTGAGTTTCAAACTTCACATTCTTCCAAAAAAATGCAAGCTAATGCAAAGCCTGTTATTCTACCAACTTTCTAATTTTAGATGAGCAATATTTAAAGTCAATCCGTGACTTTGGGCCTTTCTTCCCTCCATTAATTTTGGCTTTGTCCAGACGACTTCTGCTAAGAGGTATGCTTCTCTGATGGTTCAAAAGATCTAAGATACATGACTTCTTCCACACCATTAAACTCTTTGCAGGCAGAAGAGGAAAGAAGACCCAGCAATCTGAGACTGTGGAAGGAAGCTGCAGAATAACTGCTTAAACAAAAGGAGACAGATGCTGCCATATATCGGGGCCTGTACCCATTCATTATAGCTTGGGGGCAGAGAGAGAGGGGAATGAAGTAATACTTTCTATATTGTATTCTAACCACCATGGTCAAAAGAAGCTTAAGCATTCATCCTTACCAGACCATACCTATAACCTGACTCTTAGTGAAAGAGTCAGCCACGAACTTCCTCAACCTTACAGAATCTTCTTCCTTCTTACCCAAGGAAAAATCTAACTAAAAAGATTACAAAAACAACTGAAGTAATACTACACATCTTAGAACACTTATCGTCACCAACCTTAAACAAACCTGGTTGCTATTAGTCAGTTAGTATCACTGTAAATGGCTATAATGTGGGTTCATCGACAGAAAGGTACTTACACTTGCTACACTGTTTAATTCCCATCTACATAACGAAAAGAAACACTTTTACTACTAGTTTAGTATCTAATGGACAGAGCCAGTCTCACCCACAATATATATATATATATATATATATATATATATATATATATATATATATATATATATATATATATATAAAGTACTGCATTCCCCAGGGCTCCATCTTGGAACCCGTTTTATTTATTCTATAAATACAGATGCACTCACGATTCTCAATGTAACATATTCTTGCACGCCAATAACATCATTGTCTGAGCTTGTGGAAAGTCCATTCAAACAAATCTACTATTTTTTTAATTTAATAATAAGCTATCACAGTTATTCCAGTTAGACCTAAAAAAGATAACCTTTTTAAAACTAAAGCCACCTCAAAATGCAGTGTACACAAATTTCAAACCATCAACAAAGTGGAGTAATAACACTACACTCCTTAACATCTTTTCAGATAGTCAGCTATTAGACTGCCTTTCATTAAATCACCTATTAAGTATTAAAACCTTCCACAGAACTCAGAGAATCATATTTCTCTTTCAACTTAATGTAAGGTGCCAGATTGTTCACCAACTCATACAGTGAATGCTTTCTCAATGAAGAGACCACGGACCTAGAATCTGCTCCCCAAATGAACTCAAACAAATAATCAAACTGTCTATCTTTGCTAACTAACTTAAATATCTGATCAAGAAACACACACTTCTGATAGTGTAACAGAAATCACAATTTAGATGCACTACTCCAAGGTTTGCACTTGGAGATCATACTAGTGTCCAATACATATTTTTTCCTAATAGACAATATTAAGTACTTATGTTCCTGTGCACCTCTGAAGATGAACTAACATGGTTTTCCATTTGTTTGACGTGCACAGTACTTCTGCTTCGAATGACCAACTACTGATGTGTACTTGAATAACAGGCCTGTGTAGTCCACTCAATTACATATAAATAATAAATACACACAGTAATTTCTACAAATAATTATTTCATTTCTGCTTTGGTGCTAAGATCAGGGCTTAGAGTGTTTTTGCACATTACTGATGTACAATATTCGAAAGGGTAATCTGTAAGATGTCTAATCATGCAGAACAAACATGTAAAGCTTAAACTAAACAAAAAGGTACTAACAATTTAAAATGCTACTTAAATAGCTTCAGTTTGTTAGGGCAATATCCTCTCTATGCTAGACAATACTGGACTTACCCAAAACTAAAATGTCCTCTGCCTAGAGATGGCATTGACAGGAATGTTCAGAATCCTAGGTTATCCATCAAGCCAGGTTGAGCACATTACTTTTTATCAACTGTATAAGACACACTGCAGATTAGTAAGCAGCCTACAGTATGACTTGAAGAAAGTCACTTAACCAGAGCATACGTTCATAGGCTGGTACTACGCTATCAGCCCTAGGGCCTATACAAGCCTAGTCAAACAATTCCCTGGATATTTCTTCCCACAATATTTACTTCCTTGGACGCCTGTCTAGCAGGGTGACTGACGGGATCCCCGGGGTGAATTTCCTCTCTCCCATCCAATCGTCAAGGTTCCTTTTGAAGAGGGCAAAGGTGGTGCTCTGCTTGACATGTATGGGTAGTCTATTCCAGAGTTTGGGGAGTCTCTAGGTGAGGAACCTATCCCTCCAGCATGTTTTGTTCATTGTGATGACAAGGTTTAGATCCCTGGAGCATGTGGCTCTGAGGGATTGGGATTTCTTTAAGTGGAGCATGTCCAATAGCTCAAGGTTTAACATGGCCTTGTATGTTAAGCAGAGATCACCTCTGAATAGACAATATGCCACAGAGTATACCTGGAGTTTTGTTTAGATGGTCAGCATAGGGCATCTGCTTTAGGCCCGCAATTCTTTTAGTGAGGTTTAGCATGCTCACTCTCTGAAAATAGGCTTGGGTCAATGAGTTTGCCCACTTAAATTAATAATTTAAACGTTTGTACAGTGAAAACATGGTGCAAGAGACAAAAACTGACAGTTACCAAATACTGTACAAATGCCTTACAGAACTATAAAACACTACTGTCTCTCAAAACATCTTCAGTGATGTTGCCAATTTTGCCATGAAATTGTTCTGTGCATCCATAAAATGTTTCATTCTTACAAAATTGAGGCTTATAGTCAGTAATTAATGCAATATCTTACAATTATAGAAGTTTCACTATTCAGAAAATGCATGTTAATACAAACATTTTATTAACTTAAAGTTTTTCTGACATATGTTTTCTTCCTCTATGAATGTCAGCAGTAACACCCTCCTCCTATAGGTCTCACTCTTACTTGTTCACACTGTAAGGGCAGTCCCATCAGCACCAAACAAGTGCCAATGAGAGGAATCTGTCATCCAGACAGCCATGAGAAGGGATACGGTTTATGCCCCTCCCTGCCTATGCCCACCAATCCATCTATTGACCGGGAGTAATGTCTTCCTTTTAATGGCCTGAAGGTCTAGTTTCCCAGTCCCCAAACCAGTAAGCCAGTATCATCTAAGACTTTGGCTGTGATGCTCTTTCTTGCATACAACCAATCCCTCCCAACCGGTAGCTGACATGAGCACCTGCATCAGTATGGGCACTCTGTACATCTTCCCTAAACACACAGCACACTGAGATCTGTGTTTGGGAACACGCATCACAAGCTTCTGAGTGTCAATTCCACATCCTCCTAGCAATGGTCTTCGCTGATGTGTAGGTTTGTAAATGGCCAGTGGGAAACCAGCACTCGGTCCTCGCAGGTTGGGTCAGGCAAAAGGTCTCTCACTTCCCACACATATCTTCCAGCTCCCAAGCCGCTACTCGAACTTTGGTGCCTAGGTCGCAATCAAGACTTTATCCCTCAGCATCAATGAGCTGGGAGAAAATACGGTGTCCTGGATTTTGGATCCCCGCACCAACTCGAGAAGATATGGTACTGCTCCTGGTTCATGAATGAAAAGAATTAACCCATTTACACACCACAGAAGATAACACTGCAGAACTTGCAGACTATTCTTAAAAAAAAACATCGGTAGATGCGGATTTCCTGCGAAGGCAATTACCAGACAATAAATAAACAAACGATTCGATACTGGAAGGACGCTACTAATATGTTTTATCATGAACTAAATATCTATGTACCTTACACTGCTAACAGGTTATTTTTTTTAAGTCTGCAATACTGTGCTAATGAAATGCAGGTAATATGGTGCAGTGGCATGCATCTTTTCTACGCTCGTTTGGTTGAGTGCTCCAAGTAAAAGCGACATTATAATGTTCCTTGATTGGATGCTTTTTTTACATTGTTAGCAAAGAAAGACAGCAGACTGCTACACATAAACGTTATCATATTGTATCCAATACCGCCAGTAAACATGCATATATTTAAACATTCTTTAACAAATATACATTTTCCAGTTTCAGTTGCATTAAAAACTTGGAGACAACTCCGATGAAATTAATTACAAACCCAAAAGAGAGTGTTTAATATTTTCACGCATGAACTTACTTCATACTGTGGCTTTAATAGCATAAAACTTTAAATAATGCCCCACGTCTTGCTGGCGAGTACTCTAAAAGCAGAACAACACGCCGCATGTGCAACTAGTAAAGCAACTAGTTATCTTCTCTTCTGCCAAATTTTATCATAATGGACTGTACTGTTCTTCCTTAGTTCAGCGAACAAAGTTTTAAAAAGATTTGCAAATGTATTCTAATCACATGCAGTAACTGCCAAATTTGTCAACCATTCCTAATATTCAAATTCCGCAACTTGCAACAAAATAAATAAATAAACGTTATCGGGCGCCGGCGTTAACCATTGGTTGCCAAGGCAAGCACGACTGTATAAATTCGTTACGCGTAAACATTACGTAGAACAAACTTGGCTTTCTAAAACTTCCGTAGGGAGTGACGCGCGAATTGTGGCGCATAATTTGAGTCGGCTAATACAGTTGTGTAGGTTACAGATTCTTTCAGGTTAACGTTAATATGTGTAATGTGTTGGAGAGTAAAATATTAATTTCAGTACTAGGAGAAATTGGAGTAGAATTGTTCATACACAGTTTACTTCAGTGTTACATTTAACGATGATTGTTCAGCTTAAAGAATATTTAGGTACACAGAAAATGTCAAATTTAGGGCGATAATGGAGAACACTGGACCATGTGTAAAACACGTTCAAGAATGATGATGCCAGTAGTGCTATCGTCACAACATACACCAAAGTAACACGTGGGAGTTTTTTTTGTTGTTGTTGTTAAATCCACTTAAAAATTGATAGAGCATCACCATACATTTTACGAACATTAAGAAGTATTAAACTTTAATGCCTGTCATTATAGACTAGACTGATAGTACGCCTTGATTAGGGTTACCGCCTTTTCAAATGCCCAAACTGGGACATTTTTGGTGCAAACGTCAGATTTTGCAGGGAAAAACATACCCATGGCCAGTACACACTCTTTTGCCTAAAAAAAAGTTTATTCTTTTAGCATTTTAGTTGCTTATTCTGTTTCTTATAACATTTAGGTGTTTCAGATACAGAATAACTGTTTATGCAACTATTACATAAAATATAGGAATTATATTTGTCCTAAAATCTCAGGACATTTGCCATTTTTTTCGATTTTTTTTGCAGGACACAACTGCCCAAAGAGGGACTGTCCCTCGCAGAGTGGGACAGGTGGTAACCCTAGCCTTGATTATTTCCCAGAAAACCAGAAATGTCAGGAGGATCATACCCATAGCTCTCAACCTCCCATCTCCAAAATGAGGAACACTAGCATGCATAATGTGGAACAAATGGTCAAAGTGTGGAACACATACTAATTGCTTACTAACAACTTCCACTAGGAAGTTAATAGGATGGCTAAAATATGCTGACTACTTATAATGATGATAATTTAATGAAACAAAACGATTCATTTCTATTTACTATGGGTTTCACTTAAAAAAACCTCTAACCCTGAATGTGTGACAGACCCTTTCAATGTGGAATGTTGAGGAACATGAACTTTTTAAGACCCAAAATGAGGTACATTCCTCGAAATTAAGTACACTTGAGAGATCTTGCAAAAAGGTGGAAGCCAAATCATGGAATTAAACGTCGATAGTATAACACTGGAAAATACACAAAGCCGCAGTGGTGCAGCGGTAACGTTGTCGCCTCACAGCAAGAGGTTCTCCCGTTCGTTTCTCGGCTGGAGCGCCTTCTGTGTGGAGTCTGCATGTCCTCCCCTTAGTCAAGTGGCATTCGAAAGACGTGTGAATGGGCGTGCCTTCGTTGAAGGATGGGCATTGGGCTGGCACCTCGGCACCATAAAAATCAACTGCCAATCATTAGCAGACCAGAGTTCCGCTGTGGCGACCCTTAACCCTTAAAAGCCGAAAGAAAAACAACAAGTATAACACTGGCAAATCTGCATACCATGTCAATTATAGCCACATTAGCATATTGCATCACCGGTCTCTGCCTTGTCAATCACGAAGGCCACGCCCATTCCCACGCGAAACTGTTGGGGGGTGTTACTCCTCAACAAAAAAAAAAAACAAGTAATCTCTGTGGTATCCCCAAAGTCTCAAAACAACCCACTAAACAAGTATAGTGGTGGGTCCAAAAGCAAAACAGTGTAAGAAATTCTCTGTGTGGAAGATTTTCAGTCCATATATCTCTAGTTAATTACTGTATATTAATCATATCAGTAGTAGTAGAAGTAGCGAACTTAAACTCATCTTTAAGTCAAAAACATTTTGACTTTTAAGACGAGTTTAAGTTCGCTACTTCTACTACATGTCCTCCCAGCTGTCGAATGACATTAAAAAGACATGCAGGTAGATGCGTGCGTGAATGGGTGTGCCTTCTTTGAAGGTTGGGCATCAAGCTGGCAACTCAGCACCGTAAAAATCCACTGCCAGTCATTAGCGGACCAGAGTTCCGCTGTGGCGACCCCTAGCCGGGAAAAGCCGAAAGACATTACTTACTTCAACTACTGTTGTCTGATCTGATTAATATACAATGATTAACTAGAGATATATGGACTGAAAATCTTCCACACAGAGAAGTTTCTTACACTGTTTTGATCCTCAACAAAACCAAAAGTTGCTAGAATAACAGGATTTGAAATGGCATGCATATATTTCTGAAGGGTATGAAGTATGAAAATCAAACGTCTGTTTTCAGTTCTCAGTGTTTTTCCAGAAAACCAAAGATTTTATGAGGAGCAGACAAAAAGAGTAAAAAATCTGGACATTCTGTGAAAATCTTTACAGTTGAATTCTGTAGAAACGTATAGCCATATACATCATGTTATTATATTATTAGCATTTCAGGAAAAGCATCACTACTAGTATATATTTTTTCTACTACTTTTTTTTCGGACCTGACTTCTTATCAAATACTGTTTGTGATAAGATTTAGCTTGTTAGAACAGTGAGCAGCTGTCAAAGTGGGCTAATGTGTAACATTCTCAGTATGTAAACACTACTGCTGCCCAGTGTTCTCCATCACAGGTTCATAGGTAGGTACTAGGCTATCGGCCCAAGGGCCTAAGTAAGCCTAGCCAACAAGGTTCCCTGGCTTACGCCACCCAAGAAAGTTATTTTCCTGTGTCCCTGTCGAGCAGCTTAACATAGATGGGTAGCTTGTTCCAGAGTATGGGAAGTCTCTGGGACAGGAATCTATCCCTCCACCATGTTCTGTTTATTGTGGTGACAAGGTTTAAGTCCCTAGAGTGTGTAGCTCGGAGGGATTGGGATTTCTTTAGGTGTAGCATGTCTAACAGCTCTGGGTTTGACATAACTTTATATGTCAGGCAGAGATCACCTCGGAGTAGGCGATATGCTACAGAGTAATGCTGGAGTTTTTTGAGATGGTCAGTATAGGGCATCTGTTTGAGGCCAGTAATCCTCTTTGTGAGTTATTTCTGTGGCCTTTCCAGCTGCTGCAGATGTCTTGTGAGGTACATTCCAAAAGGGAAGTTGTACTCTATAATGGGTCTAATGAGTGTCGAGTAAAAGGGAACAATGACCTCTTTTTTCCTGGATGAGAACTTTTTTCTGATGAGATGTGCCACATGGAAGGATTTCCTGACTACTGTGGCAATGTGATTATCAAAGCAGAGACTACTGTCCACCTTAGTCCCAAGGTCTCATTACACATTCGGCATTAAGCAGACTGCCGCCTATGTGGTAGTTCATGAGTAAAGAATTTTTAACCAAAGGGGATGACAATGCACTTTTTGGCATTGAGCTTGAGGCCGTGGCTCTGACACCAGGCATCTGTCACAATGAGGCCCAACATCATTTGGGAATCGACTATGGCTCCTAGTTTGCAGTCATCTGCAAACTTCATTAGCCATAGGCCTTCTGTGTTACCCTGTACTTCAGAGAAGTAGATACCAAACAGGAGAGATTCCCAGGACTGAACCCTGTGGTATTCTACCTGTCACTGGTTTGAAGTCAGATTTGGAGTCTGCAACTTTTACAGTGTGGGTTCTGTCAGTGAGTCAGTTGGCAACCCATCTTGTGATGTAGGGATTTATACCTAATTTAGTGAGTTTAGCTATAATTCCAGAATGGGGGATGGTGTTGAAAGCTTGGCGAGGTCAAGATAGGCCGTGTGAACCACCTTACCCTCGTCTACGGCTTTGGTGACTGCCGCAAAGAAGTCAATCAGGTTCAGGAGGCATGATCTGCCTTTCACTAACCTGAACTGGGTGGGGTCCAGAGTTTGGAGGTTACCAATGTCTTTGTTTATGAGTTCCATGATGATACATTCCATGGCCTTACAGACCAGGCTCATCAGGCTAATAGGGCGATAGTTCCCGAGATCAGTGGTGGCTCCCCCTTTGTGGAGTGGGATAACTGTTGCTGTGTGCCATTCAATGGGCACAAAGCCTAATGTGAGGCTATGATTGAACATGGTGCTTAGGTGGGGAGCCATTTCATTTTGAAGTTCATGTAAAACGCAGCCTAGGATGTTGCCTGGTCCCATGGATGCTGTGTTTTTGGCTTTAGAGAGTGCAGCTTTTACCTGCGTAGTTGTGATTACAGGGACTCTGCATTCTTTCTGTATAGATATGGGCCTTTTAGGGGGTAAAGTCAGCACTGAATCTATCTGCCAGGATGTTAGCAATATCAGTTGGTTCTGTAATTTTCATGCCGTTGTGCTGTAACTCAGAGCAGATCTGGGTGTTGCCATTGAGATTCTTGACATAGCTATAGAATGCTTTGTCGTTGTCCCTAGAATCAGTGGTGATTTTGTTTTCATAGCTAGCTTTGGAGGATCTTATAAGGGATCTCAGCTTCTTACTGAGGCTGACTAGGGACCTCCTCCACTCATGGCATTTTGCTCTCTTTTGCAACAGTTTCTTCCTTCTGTTGTAGAGTTTGTTTAGGGCAGGGGACCACCAGATTGGCTTCCTTTTTTTGGAGGATAGCACCTTGGTTCTGTTTGGGATAGTACGATCCATGCACTCGTGCAAGTGCTTATAGAGTGCATTTGTGTAGGATTCAGCAGTCATAACTGTATTGTCCATCTGCATGGGTGTCATGAAGTTTGCCACTTCTGTCTTAAGAAGCATGAAGTTGTCTTTGGAGAAATTTTTTACCATGGTTTCCTTAACGGGGGGTGGGGGTGGGATGTGGATATCTAGGGTGGATAGAGTATGGTCGGATCTGACCAATGAGGAGTTGACTTTAGGTGTGGAACACCGGTCACTCATGTTGGTAATGACTAGGTCTAGGATATTTTTGCCCCTGGTGGGGATGTGGATAAGTTGATCCAGGGCATTGGAATTTATGAATTCCAGAAAGCGTTGAGCAAAGGAATTGGTACATGAGTAGTTTTCCCAGTTAATGGTGGGGTAGTTGAAATCGCCCATTATTAGGGTGTTTGGTTGAACCCTAATATTTTCCAGTATATCAAGAAAAGAGGAGTGGGAATCCTGTGGCATGGTGGGGAATCTGTAGCAAGCTACAATTTGGATTGCAGTTTTGCCCAGAGTTAGTTGCACTTAGATAACCTCGGATGCATTTTGCTGAGCAACTAGCCAGGAGGTGTGGATATCCTTAATGAATATGGACATACCTCCGACTTTGGTGTTCTGGTCCAGGTTAGATGGCCAAAAAGAGTGGTATGAGCTATATAGCCTGGTAATGCAGGGATGCTCTCTGGAGACTTGAACCAGGTCTCAGTCACTGCACAGATATCAATGTTCTCCATTTTAAGTAGTGCCTCAAGGGAGTGCATTTTGAGATTTAGGCTTCTAGCATTGAGTAGCATTACCCTCAGTTTTTGCTTGCCTGTTCCTGTTATGGTAGTGAATTTGTCATTTGAACCTTCCATAAAAAGGCATTATAGGGGTGGCAAGAGCCTTAGCCAATATCTAGAATCCCAGGGGTGACAGGTGCAGGCCATCTCTGCCAAAGTATCATAGTCTGTCGACCATGTCGTCCCAGGCAGACAGATACTGGATCCCTTTAGAATGACACCAGAAGCTTAGCTAATCGTTGAAGTCAATCATTTTGTCCTCGTACTGCGGTATCATTCTGGGTAATGGCAGGATGCTTCTCAGGGCTTGGGTCATACCTGCCTGGGCTACAAGATCAGAGAACTCTTCCATGTCTCTTTTCATGTAGTCCAGGAAGGTACATCTCAGGTCATTCACACCAACATGGACAATGACAGAGTCATATTTGTACTTGATGTGGAGTGACCTGAGTGCGTCGGTTATGTGGCGGATCCTGGCACCTGACAGGCAGCTGACAGTAACCTTCTCCTTGTTTAGCCTAGTGAATGGGACATCAGTGTGCCTGACTATAGAGTCACCTATGACTAGTGTGTTGGGTACGTTGTTTTGCCTTTTGGGTTGTGGTTGAGTGGCACACTAAGTCTGTGGGCTATGTGTCATTTGGGTTGTGTTGGGGGGTGGAGGTTGCTTGCGTTTCTGCTTTGGAGGTCTCTGTTGCTTGAGCTGATTATTATTGAGAGCCTCCGCAAAGTTTTTGTGTTTCTCTGTGTGGATTTTGGTGGTGTAGGTTTAGTGGGACTATGTGATGAGTGTGGTGTGGTGCAAGTGTTTACCTTCTCCTCTTGACTGTCAAGTTCAGTCTTGGTTGGAGAGAGCTCCAGTTTGGCTAAATAAGTGCATCTCTCACAGGTTGTAGTGTTGGGTGGTAGGAGGAGAGGGTTGCGGCCAATAACTACAATTTCTGGGCCAGAAACCACTCCTTATGTGGTAGATACGTTATCTAATGCTTACCACTCCCACTGATAAGCTAGCAGGCTTCCCTCCAACACAGACAGCTTGGGGGGCTCAGAAGCTTACAAACAGTCCTGGATATAGCAAATCTCAAGCTGGACTAGACTAGTTACAGGAAAGGCAGGAAACAAGCATAAATCTTTTTTTTGTTACAGTTAAGCAGAACACAGGGAGATTCTAGCAACATTTTGTTTTGTAAAGGAAAGGGAAAGAGGAGAAGCAGAAGATAATGTAAGGTTAGGAAACTAAGTGGGTTGTTCTCTCTGTATTAGGTAGAATGAGCTAATGACACTTGATTGGGAGGAGTGTCCCAGATCAAATTTACAGTAGGGGTGGGGAACTGCAAAGCCACCAAGTAAACAGTAAGACATCAACAGGGAGGAAGGGTGGGAAACAATACTACAGCTACTAGCCTACACTATTTTAGACAGTAAACACTACAGAAATGTTTATCACAGCAGAAGAACAGCAGTGAGCCACAAAATGAAAGTTTTTAAATAGATAAATGAGCAAGGAGACTCTACAGAATGCTTTTAACTGCAAACAAATCAGTTATATGATACACTCCTTGGTAGGAAATCAGAACAAACAGGTGCTTAACAAATAGAGAAAATTTCCAGTTAATACCTTTCACACAGTGAAACTAGCTAAAAAGCTTTACAAACAGTGTGACAGTAAAAACCTTATTTATCAGGCCCTGTAATGCAGACAATTTTAGTTTAACCATGCAGATTAGTTAATAGCAATAAAATACAGTAAAAAGTATGGAGCAGACAATAAAATCTGCTATATGTAAATTGCAAGAAGCAATAACTAATAAAAATAAGCAAAACAAAACAGGATACTTATTGTTGTATATCTCAGATCAGAGTTGTAGTCAATGCCCCTCCTCCACTCGGCTCAGTGTGTATAGACAGAAATCCTCTCAAAGTTAGGGCTTAAATACCAGAAGATACAACCTTAAACAACTTTTTTAAAAAAAAACTCAAAAGAACCAATGAGTGCTTACTCCAAGCCCAAGACCATCCAACCTCCACCAGCCAGCAGCCAATCAACACAATCCTGCCATGAAGGTAAAGAAAGGCTTCGGCTAATTCAAGATGGCCTGGGTGTGTGCTCAGAACAACCACTGCAAAAACAAACAGGCCCAGAGAGAGCAAATCTGAACTGGGACAATATTACAGCTACTAGCCTACTATAGCTACTCGCCATCTTTTTAGTTAATATGAGTGTCAAGGGTTTACAAGAAATGTATTCTTCAGTTAACAAAGCTACCTGTAATCCTGCTCTGATTTTGGCTCAAAATTTTGCTTAGTCCCTTTTAAGACTAGCGATCTGGGGAAAACAGAAACATTTTTCCAGTTAATAAAAGTACTCCTCCGTCTCCGACTTTGTCTCACCAAATTTGCTCAGTCCCTTCTAAAATTAGTGATCTGGGGAGAAAACGTGGAAGATTTCACATAACAGTGTGAGTTACAGACTTTGTTTACTTCTGATTCTTTTATTTTCTCAGGCTAACAGTACTAATATTAAAAAAAGATGTCTGATTATTTTGGGGCTTGACTGATTCCAGAGGTTGCAAGGTTTGAAAACTATTGCAAGTTCTCTCGCTGTTTCTCTTGAGGTGAGCACAGATGTACTATGTACTTAAGTACGTACTTTCTTTCTCACAGTGACCTCATGGAGACTCATCGCTATTTGCAAAGGTGGAGACAGAATTGGGTAGCAAGGTTTTTAACTCCATATAATACTCTCACTGCCCCCACCCACCCACACACACACACACACACACACACACACACACCTTTAGAATCCCTGATCCACCCACAGCATGTCTTTGGAATGTAGGAGAAAATAGGAACATTCAGATTAGGTTCCTGCTTATCTGAAGAGTGAGCAGTGAAAGGACTGGTAGTCTTATGGTGATGCTCATAGTGTCACGTTTCACATAAAGGTAACGGTAATCTACTAATAGTATTGCTGCATTTGTATTTAAATGAGCAAATGTTGTTGATTTCAGAACTTCTCACCTGTGCCAAAATGCCCACATCAGTTTCACACATTTGAAGCAGCACAGAATGAGTAGAAAGCAGTGTAGTCATATGCAGAAGAATTTTATACAAAAAGTCACGAACACCATCAAGCATTTTCAGTGGAAGGCTGGTGTCACAAGCCTGTTCAGATTTGTTGAAATTTTCCACAGCAACCTGTTCTGAGCTGAACTGAATGCCAGTGTTTTGAAGCTTACCCAAACTGTTTCAAAGATTCTTCTATTCAATGTAGAGGATTTCCTTGTATAATCCTGTCTGAGCTTTTATAAAGTTGGAAAGCTGGAAACGGGAGAGTGAAAACAAGGGAAACACAAAAGAAACACATTATGAGCTTGTGCTGGAGGACGTGTGAGAGGCCACTATGTTTTTGATGGTATAGAACATCATCGTTTATTCATTTTTTTAAGGAAGCTGGGGAAGAAGTAAAAGTAGAAGGTTAGGGAAAAGTTAATGAAGAAATAAACAACACTTTGGGAGAGTTGATGTGGGAAGACAGTACAGACAGATAAAAGGAGATTGATTAAGAGGAGATCAATAAAGCAGCTACTACCGCAGTAAGAAGGACTTCAAATATTCCCCCTCCCTGATTGGACCTGGAGGAGGGAGGCTCAGTGAATGGAGCTGACTGGATCAGCGAGTCTTGCATCCACTTGAGAGAATGAAACAGGTGCAACCACTTCTCAACCATGTCAAGAAGCTCACAGTATTAGCTTACCAGCTTTCCTCGCATGGGGGTGGAAACATTCCTGGGTGATCAGGGGGGAGGTGGCAATCTTTCCTGCATTAGAAGGCTTGCAGTTGAGCCACCCCAAGTGCTACTGGATCCACAGGGAAAATTGCAAAAGGGAGAGTATAAAAAGTAAAAAAAAAAAAAAAAAGAGAGAGGGGGACAAATGGAGACAAGAAATGAACTCTCAAGTGTTGAGAAGCAACTGCACCTATTTTAATAACAGAAAAGAAAACATTATCAGAAACTGCTGTTAATCAAGTGTTGCATATTTTGCAGGCACTAATGGAATGAGTAAATTCTGAGCACTACTTCTTGATGCTACGTGTTATAGGTTCTTAGGAGATTACTAGGCTACTGGTTCAAGAACTCTTACAAGCCTAGCCAGTTTTACCATCTTCTTCTTCTTCTTTTGGCTTTTCCCGGTTAGGGGTTGCCACAGCGGATCATCTGTCCGCTCATGATTGGCAGTGGAGTTTTACAGTGTCAAGTTGCCAGCCCGGCACCCAACCTTCCACAGAAGGCACACACACGCACACACTCACAACCTAGGGCCAATTTAGAGTGTCCAATCCACCTAACTGCATGTCTTTGGGATGTGGGAGGAAACCGGAGCACCCGGAGGAAACCCACGTGACCACAGGGGGGACATGCAGACTCCGCACAGAAGGCACCCCAGCCAAGAATCGAACCGGTGAACCTCTAGCTGTGAGGCGGCAACGCTAACCACTGCACCACCGTGGCCGCCCCTAGCCAGTTTTACCATGATTTATCCAATTTTCTATCCCTAGGGGGATGATACCAAGGGTGAACAAACAGGTTTTGACTATTTTTACAGACTGCCTCTATCTATAAGGGACATGGGGGCTATCCCAGGAGTGAATTTGGAATATCCCATCCAATGGTCCAGATTGTGCTTGAAGATGGTCAGGGAAGGGCTCTACTTTACATGAATAGGAAGCTTATTCCAGAGGAATGGCAATCTCTGGGACATACATCTGTCTCTCCAGCATGATCTATTCATGTCAGAGATCAGGTTTAGACCTTTGGAGTGGGTAACTTTCATGCAGTTAGATTTGCAAATTTGCAACATTTCCATCAGGGCTGGGTCAGAGACTGCCTTGTAAGTTAAGCACAGATCTCCCCTCAATAATCAGTCGGAAACTGAATACAGTGCTAGGGCTTTTAATTCGTCTTCATACGACATGTTGGTTATACCATGTATATTTTTGGTGAGAAACCTCTAAGGATGCTCCAATTGTTGCAGGTCCCTGATGAAGTACATGCCAAAGGCTGCATTGTACTTGATTATTGGTCTGATAAGGGCCAAGTCCAGTGGTACTATGACATCCTTAAACCTGGATACCATACCCTTACTTATAAGCTGAGCCACATAGAAGGATTTCCTCACCACCGTGGACACAGGGTGGTCAACGTTCAGATTACTGTCTATCCGATCTGTCAGCAATGGGTCCACTCTTAGGAGGGGTGCTATAAATGTTATAATTTGCAGAGGTATTTGATTTCCCAAAAGGGCATTATTATACACTTGTTCACATCTGGTTTGAGGCCATGGCTCTGACACAATCATTAATCTGTGTCGGACCTCTCTGTAGGATATCATCATCATTTGGGGTGTCAGTGGTTGCCCCCAACTTGGAGTCCTCAACAAGCTTGGTCAGCCAAAGGCCATCTCCATTAGCCTTGACATCTGAGAAGTATATCCCAAATAGGAGGGGGCCCAACACTGAGCTGTGTGGTACTCAACTGGTGACTGGCCTCTTGCTGGATGTGGATTCCTCTACTCTAACATATGTCCTATCCGTGAGCCATTTGACTATCACACTGTAAAAGTAGCCAACTCCAAATCCAGCTCCAGACAAGTGACAAGTGGAGTACCTCAGGGTTCAGTCCTGGGACCGCTCTTGTTTGGCATCTACTTCTCTGAAGTACAGGCCAACACTAAGGGACTCTGGCTAATAAAGTTTGCAGATGACTGCAAACTGGGAGCCATTATTGAATCCCCAAATTATGTGGATATTCTACAAAAGTGCCTTACAGAAACAGATGCTTGGTGCCAAAGCCATGGGCTCAAGCTCAATGCCAAGAAATGTATAGTTATTCCCTTTGGGAAAAAAACATGTACCCGTGAATTACCACATAGGTTGCAGTACACTAAACACTGAAAGTGTGATAAGAGACTTAGGAACACAGGTGGACAGTGGTCTCACCTTTGATAAAAACATCGCCACAACAGTCAGGAAATCCTTCTATGTGGCACACCTCATCATTAAGGGCTTTTCATCCAGAAAAAAGGAGGTCATTGTCCCACTGTACTCATTCCTCATTAGACCCATTATAGAATGCAATGCCCCGTTTAGTATGTACCTCTCAAGACATCTACAACAACTGGAAAGGCTGCAGAAATGCCTCATTAAAAGAATCACAGGCCTAAAGCAGATGCCCTATGCTGACCATCTAAAAAAACCTCCAGCTATACTCTGTCGCATATCGTCTACTCAGAGGCGATCCCTGCTTAACATACAAGGTTATGTCAAACCCAGAGCTGTTGGACATGCTGCACTTAAAGAAATCCCAATCCATCAGAGCCACACGCTCCAGGATTCTACACCTTGTCATAACAATGAACAAAACATGCTGGAGGGATATGTTCCCGACCCAGAGACTCCCCAGACTCTGGAATAGACTGCCCATACATGTCAAGCAGAGCGCCTCTTTGTCTGCCTTCAAAAGGAACCTTGATGATTGGATGGGAGATAGGAAATTCACCCTGGGGATCACGTCAGTCACCCTGCTAGACAGGGGTCCAGGGAAGTAAATATTGTGGGAAGAAATAGCCAGGGAATTGTTATGGCTAGGCTTGTATAGACCCTAAGGTTGATAGCCTAGTACCAACCTATGGTGACGTAGAGGCTAATACCCAAGTAGAGTATTGTGTCAAATGCTTTGGCTAGGTCAAAGTAGGCAGTATGCACTGTCTAACCCTAATCCATGGTCTTGGTGACCTTAAAAAAGTCCACCAGATTGAGCAGGCAAGACCTACCTCTGACAAAACTGAACTAGGTTGGGTCTAGACTCTTGAGATTTCTTATGTCATTGGTAATCAGGCCCAGGATTATCCTTTCCATTGCCTTGCATATGAAGCTAGTCAGACATATGGGTCGGTGGTTTTCTGGATCAGTTAATGCCCCCCCCCCTTGTGCAAAGAGATGACCATTACTATCCTCCACCTCTGGGAGAAAGCCTGTCTGGAGATTGTTGTTATACAGAAATTGAGTGGGTCTGCTAGATCAAGTTTCAAGCTATTTAACAGGCACCGTGGCATTCTGCAGGACCTACTGATACCATGTTTCTAGTTTTAGTGAGCATAGTGATGACCTGGTCTTTTGTGATAACAGGCAAAAGAATGGCACAGGTATTTCATGGGGGGTGACTGGAGGTGATGAGGGGGAGAAATCTGAGCTGAATTTATTGCCCAGTGGGTTTATTTCTTCTGGCTGAGTAAAGGTAGTGCCATCTACAGCCAACTCACACACACATTGTTGAGCATTTCCCTTAAGATTTTGAACATAATTGAAAAATGTTTTGTGGTTATCCCTTGCTTAGGAGGCTATTCGAGTCTTGTATTTAGCTTTTGAAGACATGAATAGATCCTTAATTTGCCTTTTGAAACTAATGAGGTATTTTTTCTCTGTTGTGCACCCTTCCACTTACTGCTAGACAGGAATTTCTTTCTTCTGTTGTATAGTTTATTTATGCCAGGGGTCCACCAGAGTAGCTTGTTTTTACAGCTAGACCTACATTTAATTCATTCAGGTACTGCCATTTCTATGCAGTTAAGTGGTTGTACAGGGCATTTGTGTATACTTCTGCATAGGACTCCATATATTCAGGGTTAGGGGAAGCATACAAATTACCTATGCTACCACTCAATAGAAGATAATTTGCCTTGGAAAAATTCTTTAGGGCTTGATAGGGGTTCTACCATTACATTTATTTCAAAGGAGATCCGATCTTACCAATGAGGACAGTACACTGGTAGGGGGTGCAACACTCCCCCATGTTTGTGAGTACTATTTCAAGGATATTTGAACCCCCATGGAGTGAAGACCAGCTGTTCCAGAGCGTTTTCACTCACAAAGTCCAGGAATCTTTGAGCCTGCATGTTAGTGGTCATATATGTTTCCCAGTTTATGGAGGAGTAGTTAAAATCACCTATGAGTAGTATGTTGGGCTAAATGGCAAATGATTCTAGTAACTTCAGGTATGCGGAATGGTTTTCATGGTTCATGGTTGAGGACTTGTAGCTAGCAATGATATGGTAGGAGATTGTGCTTGTGGTAAGCTGGACATAGAGCAGCTCAAGCAAGTCACCCTGCTTGAACAATCTAGAGGTGTGATTGTTTTGTATATAAATGGAAACACCTCCTCCTTTCATTTTTCTTTTTCAGAAGGTGGTATGAATGATTGACAGACATTGTTGCCTTGCACTGCTGGGATGTTTTCCTCAGCCTTGAACAACATCTCTGTAATGGCACAGATGTCAGAATTTTCCAGTTTGAGGAGTGCTTCCAGGGAGTGCAGTTTCTTGTTAAGACTCCTAGCACTGAGCAGTAGTACCTTTAGCATGGCGCTAAAAGAATTTGTTACATTGGTAGGTCTGTTGGTATGGCACTGCCTAAAAAGGCACTACGGGGATGGTGAATGCCTTGTCCAGTATTCAAAAGCCTACCAGTGACAGATGCAGACATCTCTGGCAAAGCAGTGTGGACTGTTAATCATATCATTCCAGGCTGACAAACACTGAATCCCCTTGGAATGACACCAGCAGCTAAGCCAATTATTGAAGTCAATCATTTTCTGCTTGTATTGTCGTATCGTTCTTGGTGAGGGTAGAATGCTGTTGAATATGAGGCTGATACCAACCTGTGACACATATTCAGAAAAGTCCATCATGTCTCTCTATATGTAATCCAGGGAGGTACAGCTCAGGTCATTCACCCCCACATGGACTATGACTGAGTCATACTAGTACTTGAGTGCCTGCATGATCTGGCAAATCCTGCGTCCTGACAGGCAACTGTCTAATTCTCTCTTTATCCAACCTGGTGCGGGGGCATCTGTTTGTCTTACAATGGAACCTCTTTTGACCAAAATGTTTGAAGGTGTGGTATTTTACCTTACGAGCTTACTTATGGAGGCACTATGACTTGTATTTTTATGTGTGGTGGTTGGTGTTGACTTAGTTTTGTTTGCATGTGATTTCTGAAAGCAGTGTATGGGAGGCCTCTTAGGCTTTGGTAAGTTACTTGTGAGTGCCTCTGCATATGTGGGTTTATGTGTAGTGACCTTATTTAGTGAGGGAAATAATCTGCATGTGCTGATATAACCTGTTTGTCATTTGATTTGTCAGTATGTGAGAGTCATCGTATCTCAATTTTCATAGTGTAACTACCTCTCTCACATACTTTGTTTCAGGACTGAGTGGTTGCCAGTATCCATAAGATGATTGCCACATTGCCTCAGGATGCCTATGTCCACCAGGCTGGCCACAGATATAGCAAGGAAAATCCCTACCCAAGTTTCAGGTTTTTTACTATGGGATTAACCAAGGAAAAGAATGGAGAAATTTAAACTGGGATGATAGCACACGGATGAAGAATGGGTGGTATACTAAGTGTGAGCTACAGCTATCCAACAAGGCGATGCTGCTCTGTGCACAACTCAGATGCTCCTACAGCAGCAGGGGAACTTTGCAATGATGATTATTCTAAGGGAAATTTTAACTTGATAACTTCTGCGTCTACACAGGGCACTGCACAGACAGCAGCCTAGCGTAAATACTGGGCTTATATAGAAGTGGAAAAAACTATTTTACAACACCAAGGCCTATGGAACAATCAAAACAACACACAATAAGCTTTCAGCCAGCAGATGCCAACTCAGATAGGCTTCCTACAGTACGCTTCTTCCACAAGAGTGCTGTTAGAAAACCTTAATGTAAAAATGCTGGTTTTAGAGCTTATTGCTGCTTCTTTTTGATAAGCACAAATAACCCCTTTAAATAGTGACATGAGATATAACCAATCTGCAGTAAATACTCACAACTATTGTTTCAGTGACCACGTAATGCATTAAATGTTATGTACTGACTGTTGACTGATAATCTGACTATGATAATCTATCAAAATGAAAAGTGGTACTGCATTAATAAATGGCACTACACTTTAAAGGTAATACACATATTATTTGATTGTCTTCAGTATTTGTCATATTTATGAGCATACTGCATCAGGTGCTGGTAATGATTACAGGTAATCTCCAAGTCTCTGGAGAGATGAGAAAAACAGGAGAAAAAGAAAGTTGCTTACTCATCCCATTTCTGAATGCATTGTGGATAAATGCAATATAGTACATCCGACATGTTATCTTTATTAATAAATCGTATAATTTATGTCAACAACTCCAACCCTTTCCATGTCTAATTTTCTTAAGCAGTTCATTGTCTTGTTCTGAAGCTATGCAGCATGTAACTGTGTGAATATGTGACTGGACCTTGAAGTAGTATTTACTGAAAAACTATTACAAAGCTGAGAAGGTATCCATCCTTAAAAAGCTACTGTGGTGCATGCAGTTTGCTGTATGAAACTTGGTTTTGTGGACCAGCTTGGCCCAGGGGTGTGGTATCCTCAATTAGCGTTCCCCTCTCTGCCTCTGGGAAAACCATCTCCTCGTGTGTCTTGGAAAGGGTCCTGGGACTTATGGAGCCTCACATCTTTCTGCCTCTTTGCTGATTCCAGAAAGAAGGTCTTGAGGAGTAGAAAAAACAAATCCCAATGGCAGACCAAGTATCTTCATCTTTTTTTTTTTTTAATATACAAAAGGAACATCTTTATTAACTTGTCATGTATTACACAGGCCATAGGCCACGTTACAGTTATATAAACGAAAATAAATCACAGCGACACAATTTCAGTTGCAAACATTATACATTCCAAACTGTAGCTGCAAACATTATAGAGTACATCACTTTTAACATATCCAGTCATTGTTAGTCAACCATTACATAGCTCAATAAAATCCTGCCTTATTTTAAACCTCATTCCTTCTCTGCATGTACTGATCCCACAGTTCCCATTTTTCCTATGTAATTTGCTCCTACCTTTTTCTAAAGATCAGAGTTCCAGTTGTTTTACCTCTGTTACTATCTTCTAGTAAAGTTGGTTTAGAGATATATATCCATTGTTTCTTTGTGAATCGCGTATCTAATCTCTCTTCTCAATCCTTCCTAACCTCATCTGATTGATTCTTATAGTTTTCATGCAATATTTTATATGCTCTACTAATTATTCCTTTCTTAATGGCAACTTCTGTTCTAGATTCTACTAAAAACTCTACCAGTGCTGGTCTTTCATTTAAAACTCCCTATTTTTTTCTCTTTGCCTAGACTCTGATATCAATCCTTGATATAGAAGGCAATCTCTAGCCTGCAGTCCAAATAAGTTTTTAGTGTCTTCCCATGCTATTACCTTTCCCTCTCTAGTTATTTTCTCTCAATAACTTGATTCCTTTGCCAGTTTTCTCCAATATATTCCCGCCCCCTCTTACCTATTGTCTGTATCCCTAATTGCAGTCATCCCTATTGGAAGAATCTCCTTTCTCTATTCCCGTGCTGGCTTAGTTCTTAGAAGACCGTCTGCTATTTTATAAATACAATATTCTGTATGATTATTGCTGTTCTCCTTAAAGGTCTGCATCCAGAATACCAGTCTCTCCCTGTTATTCGAGCTTTGGCCCTGTTTCATCATCATCTCTTTGCACCTTGAATTATAGTTTTATGCTTGTGTTATGTATAGGAGCCTTAAATGTGTTGCTCTGAAATACCCCTTCAACGTGGGTAATCCCAATCTGCCCTGTTCTATTGGAAGAATAAGCTTATCCCACTTGACTCTTGTCATCTTCTCTGTTCACATAAAATCCTTCACCTCTTTATTAATTAGTATCCACAATGTCTCCTCTGGTTGATAAAAATATGCCTGACCAGTGTATAAGACTCAGAACATTTTAACTGCATGTATCTTACTATCATTATCCATATAGCAGAGCTTCCATTTTCTCAGGTTTAGTATTATCTTTTGTTTAGTCTTTTCCCACATATCCTTAGCTGCCACATCAGTATCAGTTTTAATCCATAGTCCTAAATATTTCATTTTATCATGTCCCCATAAATATGGAGATTCCTGAACCAATTTGTATATCAGTACATAATGCACTGCTATTGCTTTTGTTTTAGCTTCATTAATTTTGTATACTGAAAAGGTTTGAACTCTCAATATGTTCCACAGCACTGTAATGTCCCTTTCTGGTTTTGTGAGGTATAAAATAATGTCCTCTTCAAATAGAGCCAGCTTTTCTTGACTACCATACCAATTATATTCTTGAATTTGTGAGTCCCTCATTTTCTTCACCAGTGGTTCTTAATATAATGTAAATAACAAAGGGGAGAGAGAACACCCTTAACTGGTTCCTCTGCTGAAGCAGAGATTATCAGAGGGAACCCCCACCCACTTTTATTTTTCACTGCTGATCCTTCATATATCCTCCCTAATCAACCTTATAATTTTATCTGGGAATGCAAATGCTTCCACTGATCTGCTCATAAAATCCCATCTTACTCTGTCAAATGCTTTCTCTGCATCAAGACCCACCAGCAATAGTGGTATTTTCTTGTATTCTGCTTCCCTCTTAATCATCACTATTCTGTTTACGTTACCAAATGTTTGCCTCCCCTCAACAAAACCACATTGATCCATATCTATCAGTTTTGGCATCACTTTTGCCATTCTTTTAGCCATTATAGACAAACACTTTATAATCATGATTTAGTACTGAAATGGGCCTGTATGAAGCTGGATGTGATGGATCTTTACCCTCTTTAGGGAATACAGCTACTACCACTTTCATCTAGGATGTTGGTACTTCTCTTAAAATACTGTTAAACAAAACCTTCCAGATCTTTATCAGTTTTTTCCCTCCTAACCTCCAAACTTTCACAGGAATACCATCTATTCCTGGGGACTTTTATGTAGATTGGTCATACATCACCATTTTTATCTCATTTCCTCCTATCCTAACTGTTAATAATTAAATCTCTTAGCCCTCTAGCCTTCGCATATTTAATATTCTTCCATAAACATTTCCATTTGTACCTTTTCTTGATTTCCATATTTCTCTGCTTTATATAAACTTTCATAGAATTTAAAAAATATTTCTAATACTTCTACAGCATCCCTTATCTTCCTTGTTATAGGGTCCCTAAGCTTGGTGACAGCCCTTTCTACTTTCTGTTGCCTGAGTCGTTGTGTTACAAGCTTTTGTGCTCTAAACTGTTGCTTAACAGCAATCATTCTAAACTCATACATATTATCGAGACAATCCCTTATTTTCTGTTTAGCATTCTGTAGTTGCTCCTCTTATTGTTCTGTGAGATTCCCCATATTTTACAATACTTTAATATTTGTTAGTCCCAGTAAATAATGCTTATTACTTCTTAACCATATCTTCCCTTTCTTTTATTTCCACCCCATTTTTAAATTCTACTTTGATTTTTCCCACTCCCTAGCTATATTTTCAGAAGTTGTTTCTGTCTCCTCTAATATCTCCGGAATGATTTCCACTATACATTCCTTAAATTCTTCTCTTTTCTAGGTCTCCTCATCTTAATTATTTCTGTAGAGAGTTTCTTCTACCTTTGGGCCAAACAAGGAAGATTCATCAAAGGGAGCATTGATGAATGAAGACTTGAAGGGCTCCACAAAACTGCACAGGCACATCCAAGCATGTCTCCTTATGGATAGGCCTGTACCCACCACCCATGTGGTACCCTCTGCTGCTTGGGATATCAACCTCATGGATGTGTTAGATGTGGACTGGAGAGTGGCCAGTTTTGATGAGATCTTGTTCTGGTCCTCCACAGACATGGACCTGGAAAAAGATTTGAAAAGCTCATTAGTAAAATTTCTTTGCAACCTTGTAAAGTGTGCCAGATAATTCAACAATCACAGAACAAAGGTCACTGAAGCATAAATCTGCTTACCAAATCATTATAGGTCCAAGGCCCTGTGATCTCGTTTTTAGCAGCTGCTGCCGCAACCATGGCATCTACCAGGAACTACTTGCCCCAGTGTGTAGTATCCTTTGGGGTGGCTAAAAGTTTATGTGAGCACTTGAGGATAGGCTCCACAGTTTCCATCTCCTTCCATGCATGGTGTGAGACAAAATCTATAACTTCATCTGCTGAGGGAATCACATAACATGTAGCCAGGCCAGACACAAAAGCCTCCAGGAACACTAACTCCTCCTAGGATGGGGTGTCGGATGACCATCAACCTTCTTGTTTTAAAAGTTCAAGTATGTCTCCAGATGAGATATCCTCAGGTGGAGATATGGGGGACCCATCCCCTTCATTGAAGTTGGTGTCCTCAGTGAGAGATTCCTGAGGGGAATCTAAGTGAGTGCTTTTACACATTCTTTTCTGAGAGACCTCATCAGTGGGATAGTCTGGTGAGGTATCAGAAGTGAAAGAGGTGTCCTGAAGGGCTGCCCGGAGACTTAAACAGGTTGGCTGTCCCAGTGGAATATAAGTATGAGGCTCAGAACTAAGACCAGAAGGTGGTAAATTAATGGGATCCGCAAGAGGCAAGGGTGTCCTCTCTCTACCAAAGAGAAGGCCTTTTCCACAATCTCAAAGACAGAGGGCCTAATGAAGGTCAAAGCCAGCAACACTGAAGCAGAAGTCATATGCGCCAATGACCCCTGAATCCCCCTAGGCCCTCCTTCTGAGGATGGAGTCAGATTTAAACTGTCCAACACTGATTTGCCAAGAGGCAAGGATGGCTCCAATAACTTCAGGGTCAATCACAGTCTCCTGGAGCTGGTGCGAAAGCTTCAGCTCCAAGAATCCACCTGCTCTGAAAGAATTAGAGACAGATGGCTAATGGAAGCAGTTGGAGTTGAACAGTGACCTGTCTTTGGATCCAGTGAGGGCACTCCCATGGATGTCGGATCCAAGGACTCCAAAACAACAGGATGGGTTGGAGAAGGAGAAATTAAATGAGAATCAGTGATGGGCAGGCTCACAGGTCCAATGGGATTACTCCCCTCTGGATCTAAGCTCTGAGGAATTTCCTCATCATACTGTCCACCTTGGCCTCAGGCAGGCTCCTGGAGGACCTAAGCATAGAGCTGGTAAATGCTTGCCTAGAGAGCATCCATGGAGTCTCCTCAAGAAAGAGGCAAATAAGAGGAGTAGATATCAGATCTGGTGGTATCAGGGCAACCAAATCCAAGGAGAATTCACTTTCAAGGAAGTAGGATCCAAGTGAGTAGATATGATTTTTTTTAAATCTTCGATGGTGGCTTGGAGGCTGAAGCCAAAGTCAGAGATGGGTCTGGAGCCCTTTTTCTGGTATATTTGTCTTTAAAAGCAGAATCAGACATTCCTTTGCTGAACCTCTTGGGGGGGGGGGTTGAGTCCCAGTTGAAAGAGAACAGGAGGCAGAAGGAAGAAGGCCTTTCAAAACTAATTTATTTCCTCTATCAGTAAGTGCTCTGGTGTTGAAACCAGTACAAATAGAACAGTTATCATCCAAGTGGACAGCACCCAAGCAATAGACACATTCTATGTGGGCATCAAAACTGAAAATCTTGTGCCCACAGGAAATTTTTTGAATCCGAATGATTTGTTTGTCACAATTGTCAGAAATACTAATCTTTACCCAGAAAATAAATGAAGATAAATGCAGAAAAAGGTATCAGTGTGTGTGTGTGTGTGTGTGTGTGTGTGTGTGTGTGTGTGTGTGTGTATATATATATATATATATATATATATATATATATATATATATATATATATATATATATATATATATATGGGTCCCCTTCAGATGGTCGAACTTTTAAAAGTTCTACTTTCGTATGGCTGAGACCATATGATCGAACTTTTAAAAGCTCAACCGATCTGAATGGAGATCTCCATACAGTGCGGAACGTAGTGTAGTGCGATCTCGGAGTTGGTATATTTAAGTAGCGGGGGGGGCACAGCCCCCCCCCATGTAGGGGGTGCAGGGGGGCTTGCCCTCCTGCTAAACAGAGTTTTTTTTTTTTTGGTATGTTATGGTGTTTAGTTTACATGGTTGATGTTTCAAATGTTTGATCATATGGTCTTGGCCATATGAAAGTTGAACATTTGAGATGTCAATCATGTAAAATAGACCTATATATTTATATATATATATATATATATATATATATATATATATATATATATATATAATTTTTTTATGGAGGCAAACACAATCTGGAATATGTTAAGTTAGGTGAGGCATTATAGGCAAAATGAGGAGGTCGAGAGTTGGATCCGAGGATCTGGAAGAAGCAGCTGAGTCACATCCAAGTCAGATTCAAAACCCATCAGTTGAGGAATGAATGAAAATGACAACATCAGCAGTACTCACTTTCCAGGCATGACAAGTGCTTGCAGTTCTTCCTTGTATATGAAGAACAGCAGAGAGAGAATATCATGGGAAAAAAAACAAAAAGACTTTTTTTGTGCACGGTAGCATACATCATACTATGTTCTGGACACTGCAGTGAAAAATCTCATTTATAGTCCTAAACATGTTTCTTGATGACTGTTTTTCCTACACTTAAATCTTGCCAGTATACTTACCCTTCAATACTGTACAAATGATGACCAATATGAAATTGAGAAAAAAAATCTTGATACGTGGAAAATATCAGATGTACAGTGCAAGCTGGCTGTGCAGCACTCAGCAGAGCACACAGGTAACATTGCATGCAGCAAGTATTATCTGCACTTTCACAAGGTGAATGTCATGGCCATAATTGTGGACTTGATGCCACCTCTTTGCCCATGCAGAAGCCTGCCACAGGAGTTGCTGTGCTACAGCAATGCCACTGTCAGTAACTGGCTTTGGCAGTTGCATACCTGATGACTCATGGTTATGTTGTGCAGAATACAGCAGACAGTAAAGATTCTGCATGCAGCAGTAGGAACAGGATCATACTGAATGGCATCCCCAGAGTTGTCCAGCCAATGTAAACAAGCTTTGAGCAGGCCAAACACTTAGTGACTATGCATGTCTTGGACAGGTGGTGTTGAAGGCTTGCTTGGCACTCCGTGAGGGTGACAAACAGGTGTCATTAGCCAAGGTTCAAGTGCTTAGCTTGCATTACCTTGAAAACCACAACAAAAAAGGGGTCAATTACTGATTTACATTTCATTGACTTCATTTGCATATGACTTTCTTGGACTGGTTCAACAGCTGCACCTAACTGCAGATGCTTTCTCTGAATCTCGCATAATCTGTTCCAAGGTGTGGCCTGTGCAAATACTCAGTAAGCAGTGACTATGAATATCACACTTAAGCCGGATCACACATTTATTTACGTGCATGAAACTAACCATATATCAAAGTAGAACACCATGTCTACAAGCAGGTTTAAGTTACTTGACCAGACAGCTCCTTTTATTAAAAAAAATATATTATTGCCCTCAACCTCCAGAAATGGAAATTAGGTTCAAAACCCTATAAAAAAGTGGCACCTAATTAGCATTAAATCTGTCTATTCTTCATAGTATAGTTCCTTCCATTTACAGTAACACACATGACTGAAACGGATAAAAAGATGCATTAGCTGAAATTTGTCTATACAGGAATGTGAAGCAAACAGTGTGTATAACAGTCACATATAAACAAGGTCATACATGACTACAGCTCCATTCAGATTTTGACATCTGTAGTCTGAAATGTAAAACATATGTGCCTGAATAAGTACAGACACTGAAAAACTCACAATATCAAAACAACTGTATATTTACTTGCAGAACAAGAGTACTAAAGCCTGTTACACTTATGAAATTAAACTCTTATTTCGAAAGTAAACATTCTCATAGGTATACACTAGGCTAATGACCACTAGGGTCTTATTAAGCCTAGCCATGCATCCAAAATCTCTGACAAGTTCTGGTACCCTTGATAAGTGTAAGCAGGGGCTAAGAGATGAGACATTTACATGTAGTAGTCTGGCAGATGCACTATTTACAGGCTGCCTGTGTCCATTAGAGACATAGTTACCAAACCAGGGATGAATTTTCCTGTTCCCCATCCAAATGTTCACGTTACACTTGAATTGGGTTAGGGAGGTACTCTTCTTTATATAGATGCAGGTTAGGGAGAAACTCTGCTTCACATAGATGTGAAGCCTGTTCCAGAGAAGGGGTAGTCTCTGGGATACATACCTGTTTGTTCAGCAAGCCCTACTTATATCACAGGCAAGGTTTAAGTATTTAGAATAGGTAATTCTGGTGCTCTTTGCTTTGCAAATATGTAGGAGGTCCATTAGGGTGGGCTCTGACAATGCCTTGTATGCCAGGCATATATCTCCCCTCAACAGCCTGTAGGAGACAGAATATAGTGAAAAGGCTTTGAGGTTGTCTGCAGAGGACATGTTACTTATGCCCTGTATTCTTTTATTAAGGAACCTCTGTGGATGTTTCAGTTGTTGAATGTGCCTGGTTAGGTACATAGCAAAAGGGGGACAGTACTCAGACATAGGTCTGATGAATGCAAAATATAGATGACCTCCTTAGACATAGACGCCATACCTTTAAGTTGCAAAACATAGAATGATTTCCTCACTACTGTGGACAAGTGATGACCAAAGGCTAGATTACTTTCTGTGTGCCCACAAATCTCTAAATACTGGGTCCACTCTTAGGGATGTGCTGTCATTATGATAGCTACCAGGGGTGGATGACTTCCTGAAAGATACTATTATGCATTTCGTGGGATTTAGTTTTAGTCCATGGCTCTGACACTGTGTCAGCCCTTTTTGGAGAACATTAGTATGTCAGTTGGGAGATACTATGACTGCTTCTAATTTGCAATGATCTGCAAATTTGGTCAGCCAGATTCCTTGAAATTGGCCTTGACTTTAGAGAAGTAAATGCCAAAATGAGTGGTCCTGGTACCAATCCCTGAAATACCATACTTGTGACTGGCCAATTTGGAGAAGTGGACTCCGCATTTTGGACTTCCTGGGTTAAGTCTGTGAGACAGCTGGCTATCTACCAGGTAGCATAAGGGTTTACTATATAACCTCTTGAATATATCAATAATACCAGAGTGGGGTAGCATCTCAAATGCCTTGGCCAAGTCATGGTAGGCAATGTGAACCATTTTGCCCTGATCACTGCTTTGTCTACCAGGTTGAGTAGGCATGACCTGCATACTCAAACAGTTTAAAACAGTAAATGTAATGAATGACAAACTTCTTTAAGCACTTAAGTCTGCTCATGATAATTCTCTATATAACTCCTTTCTTTCAATTTTCAACACACAAAATTTAATAGTTCACTTTTCACATTATTAAAGACTGACCAGTTCACCTTAGCTGTAGTGCTACATGCAAGAAGTTTTAAAATATATCTTGAAATGTACAGAGACACACATAAAATGCTCCATATATTCAATAATATTTTCAGTTTATGCTTCTGTTGTTCATTCAAATAGTGCAACTACCATCTTATGTAGGTCCATGAAATAAAAAACATTTTTAGCATTATCAATGAGAGATTACTGAAAGTAAATCTGTTTAACAATTCCCTGACAAATGCATTCATGCAGTACATTTTATACTTGTGAACAAGTTATTTTTTGCATTACATTATAGGACACTATGCTGTTAATTTACAAGCATATAACGTGGATATGTATTACAATTTTCTGTCCTTAAGAGCTAAGCAATTGTGTTTGGTATGCCAACTGGAGATAAAAGATGAAGCCATTAACTGCTTTTCTACAATGCTGCCATGTTGTATTAAAGTAGTTATTTCACTTCAAATGCTCATGCCTGCTGACATTTTACTTCTAGTGCTAATGTCTGCTGATATTCTTAACATCACTGAACAAGATGATTGCGCGACCATGGATAAACATTGTGACATGGTATAAGAATCCGCATCTTTTTTTGCATAAAATTACTGAAAATGGTATTTAGACAAGAAAGCTACACAAAACAGTTGAGTAAACACCGAGTTACAAAAATAGCCATTTTACCTTGCAAAACAGTCGAGTAATTTACTATTAGACTTTTAGTATTAAAGAACTGAATTTCTACTGAAAATGGCAACATTTATCCCAGTAGAACTAGGCCATTTGCTTGGCCACACTGGGGGCACAGACAAACATTTTTAAATTGCAGCTAAATTAGATAAAGAAGGTGAAGAAATAAAGGAATCACTTTATGCTATGGGCAAAGAAGAAAATGCTATTTAGTTCGTTTTAATTTTCTGAAGACCAGAGTCTTACATATGAGTCAGTAATAAGTAAGAGCAATGAACACACCTCTCATCTGTCAGATTTTCACAGAATATCCATATTTTTGCCTCATGTTTTGGTATGTTCCTCATAAAATTCTGGAATATCAAAGAGGATTGAAGTCACTAAATAATAACATACATTTGAGTTTCAGACTTCATGTGTCAGAAAATGCATGTTAACCTTTTATCCTAGCAATTTTATAAATTTTAAGAGCAATATTTAAAGCCTGTTCTTATTTTTGGGTCTTTGTCTCCCCCCACCCATTGTTTTAGACTTTGTTCAGATTTCTTGCACTAAGAGTTTTTGTATATAGATATGTTTTAAGAGTTTTTGTAAAGAGATATGGTAATGAAAATTTTGTGCCAAAAATAAATATTTCTGAAAGAGCATGATTTCACATGCATGTTTAAGCTAATGGAGAATCTGTTGATAGCTTTTGTCGGGTGCTTCTATGAACACATAAGGTATAACTGTTTACATGGTGTGTTGGTACAGTGCACTACAGGTGGCAGGAGTAGTAAGAAATACAACAAAATGGGGCATTTTGCTATTTCTACAGTAAACTACTGAAAGATATAGCCATTGAGAATAACACTGAGTTTTCAGAAAGTATTTCCCTCTCTTCAATGACTGCTATGCCAAACACTTAATCAGGTTAGACAGTCAAATTCCAGATTTATGGAACCATAGCAAGGTTTAAGATTGAAATAGAGCTGATTTTACTGTGAAATCATGTCCTGCTAATTGAAATATCTCAAAGCATCCATAGTTTGAAAGAACTGGAGAGGACCAAAAAAAAAAAAAACATAGGCCTTTAAAAGAGATGCAACCTGCCGTTGTGATAGCCAGTGCAGTTCTCTTACTTGGCACCTCAGCAAACATTGAGGTGCAAAAAAGGGGCCTGGCAATGAGCAGTTGACCTCAGCAGTAAGAACAATTGTAGCAACCCACTTACTAAAAATATAACAGGTGTCTTGCTACACTCTTACTAAATACTGGACACAGAGCAAAGAAAGCATATCACTTCAACCCTAACATGGAGTCCATATGTGAAAGTCTTGTTCCTGCAGTAAGTACCACCATTCGGCATCTGCAGACTGCACCCCCCCCCTCCGAAACTTTGTATCCAGGTTGGCTGCCCTCTTCACCCCATCCTAGCTAAACTGCTGTAGGCAAACTCAAATGCATTTTTTTAAACAACTTTATTAAATTATCACTTAAATGTATCATACATAATTTAATAGAAAACAAAACAAACCAAATTAATATTTTTTTTCATTTACATACATTACATATTACGGATGTTTTCTATGTTTACAACTGTCCTTTAATCCAACACTACATAAACTGCTCAATTCCTGCCATCTGTTAAACCTCATTATTCCTCCTGAACATTATTTTCATTGTATTTTTCCTATAAATTCCATTTATATAAAGTAATGGACTTAGAAATTAAGTGGGATAAGCTGATTCTTCAGTAGAACAGGGCGAATTGTGATTGCCCACTTTGAAGGGTTATTTCAGAGCTACACATTTAAGGCTCCTATACATAGCACAAGCAGAAAACTATAATTCAAAGGATAGGGATGATGATGAAACAGGGGCAAAGCTCAGGAAACAAGGAGAGACTAGGATTTTGGATGCAGGCCTTTAAGGAGAATAACAATAATCATACAGAATATTAGATCTACAAAGTAGGATAAAGTATCCTAAGAACTAAGCCAATGGAGAAATGAAATTCTGCCAAAAGGGATGATTGCAATTAGGGATATAGACAACAGACAAGTGGGAACTGGAATTTTATTGAAGAACACTGGCAAAGGAACCAAGGTATAGGGAGCAAATAACTAGAGAGGGAAAGATGATAGAATGGGAAGATTCTAAGAATTTATTTGGATTGCAGGTTAGAGATTGCCTTCCCTGTCAAGGATTAATATCAGTGTATAGGCAAAGAGAAATAAATTGGGGATCCTAAATGAAATACTAGCACTGGTAGAGTTTTTAGTAGAATCTAGAACAGAAGCTACCTCTAAAAAGGAATAATTCATACAACATATAAAATATTGCATGACAACTATAAGAATCAATCAGAAGAGGTTAGAAAAGATTAGGAAGAGAGATTGGATTAGCAATTCACAAAGAAACAATGGGAAGATATATGTATGTTCTCCAACTATGCAACAAAATCTAGAAGATTTAGGTTTTTTGTTTGGAAATGTTTACAAAGATATTTTTATACCCTAAGTAAATGCCAGAGAATTCTTCCTCTGGTAGACAGCAAATGTTGGAGATGTGACAGGGAAGAAAGATATAATTGGGAACATATTTTCTGGGAATGCGGTGAATTGGAGGACTTTAAGGACTCCCTTGTATATATTTTATTGGAGAAAACTGGCAAAGGAACCAAGGTATAGGGAGCAAATAACTAGAGTTGGGGACCAAGATGTTTATGAGGCAAGCTGAAGAAGAGTTTACCCCGGACCGAGGCAAGCTGCCTGAAGCAGAGTTTACCGGGGACCCAAGTTGTTTATGTGAGGGACGAACAGCGTTCAGGTATGGAGCTTCTTTTGGTGTGTGTATTTTGAAGTGCAGCTACTAAGTCGTCCATACAAAGCTGCTTTTGGTGGGTGTGTGTGTAACATACCCTATGTAAATATACCTGGTGGCTAGAGACAGGCTCAAACCCTGTACCTTGCATGCAGATAGCAAGAGCCTGAATTCCCTACCCACCACCTCTTGTAAAAAAATTTCAGATTTTTGTTCTGTTCTGTTCCTCATAAAATCTTTGGTTTTCTGGAATGATAGACATGTGAATTTCAGACTTTATATTCTTCAGAAGGTACATGTAACACAAAACCTTTTATTCTAGCAATTTTCTAAGTTTATAAAATCAATAATTAAATTTGTCCCTATTTGCACTGTCAGAGACACTGGGTGGGCAGATTGGTGTGATGAGGGAGATGATTTTTCTGTGCTATGACACAGAATAGGAATTGCCTAGACATGTTAAGTTCCTTGCTGTGTCTAATTATGGTGACTGCCAAAAAAAGCAGTTACTAGAAAATGGAAATCAAAATCTAAACCCACTGTACTAGAAATAGTGAATATAGTAACAGAGATAAAACAACTGGAATTGAGATATTTAGAAAAGGTCCAGAAGAAAAGAACCAAGAACCACAAGTAGTGAAGGTAGAGGCCCAGAAGTCTTTGCTACAGATGAAAGCGAATGACTGAATTTGGTCTGGTTTTGCTGTCAATAAATTGGATTTGTGTGGTTCCTGGGTCTATACCAGTGGCGGCTCGTGA
This sequence comes from Protopterus annectens, assembly GCF_019279795.1. Lineage (NCBI taxonomy): Eukaryota > Metazoa > Chordata > Ceratodontiformes > Protopteridae > Protopterus > Protopterus annectens. Next base: position 881,453,313 of record NC_056744.1, on the reverse strand, counting down.
TATTGGACTGCAGCCCCTTCAGCTGTAAAAATCAAAAAAAAATACTCAGATCACTGTGAAAATGTCCGGACCACTAATTTAAAGTGTCTGGACCATTTAATTCAGATTGCTCACTGCTGTAGAAAAAAAAAATTAGAGGGAGTGTCCATTTAAAATTTAGAGGGAGTATCCATTTCCCAAACTCAGACTGGTTAAACAGCAGTCCGGAATGGGAAACAAGGCATCAGACTGCAGATGCCCCAGAAGTCTATGCAGTTACAACCACATAGACTGTAAGGGGATCAGACTGCAACATCTCGAGGCTGGATAACTGTAAGCCTGCTGCTCTCGCAGGACCATAGAGGCAAGCTGAAGCAGAGTTTACCCAGGACAGATGCTCTCGCGGGACCAAAGCAAGCTGCCTGAAGCTGAAAGCAGAGTTTACCAGGGAGTTGGGGACCAAGATGTCTATGAGGCAAGCAGAAAGCAGAGTTTACCAGGGAGTTGGGGACCAAGATGTTTATGAGGCAAGCAGAAAGCAGAGTTTACCCTGGACCGAGGCAAACTGCCTGAAGCAGAGTTTACCGGGGACCGAAGTTGTTTATGTGACGGACGAACAGCATTCAGGTACTGAGCTGTGTTTGGTGTGTGTATTTTGAAGTGCGGCTACTAAGTCGTCCACATGAAGCTGTTTTTGGTGGGTGTGTGTGTAACATGCCCCATGTAAATATACCTGGTGGCTAGAGACAGGCTCAAACCCTGTACCTTGCAAGCAGATAGGAAGAGCCTGAATTCCCTACCCACCACCTCTTGTAAAAAAATTTCAGATTTTTGTTCTGTTCTGTTCCTCATAAAATCTATGGTTTTCTGGAATGATAGACATGTGAATTTCAGACTTCATATTCTTCAGAAGTTACATGCAACACAAACCCTTTTATTCTAGCAATTTTCTAAGTTTATAAAATCAATATTTAAATTTGTCCCTATTTTTGGGGCTGTTTTCCCCCATTATTTGCTTTGTCCAGGTTTTTTGTGTGAAGAGGTTGAGAGCAATACTGAGAACTGAATATGTTTAGGGGCTGTACTCGTCCATTATTCAGTTTGTCCGGGTCTTTTGTGCTAAGAGGTTGAGAGCTGTGGTGAGAACTGAATTCACTAAATGATAGCCATTTAAGTTTCAGTCTTCCTATCTTTGCAGAAATAACTAATTTGGCATTGTGGTATGTTGCTCTGACTGTAGTGCACAGGCCCCTGGGTTCAGACTTGGCATTGAAATGTATGGTGGTAAGACAGCATTTTATTCTAGCAACTTTCCAAGATTATAGAAGCAATGTTTAAAACGTGCCCCCCCCCCCCCACAATAAATTTTGGCTTTTCCAGATTTCTTGTGCTACAAAATTGAGAGATATAGTTGTGTCGAGTGGATTTTACAAGAAGCTGAAAGCTTCAGGGGAAGAGAAGTTTAGTGCTGCTTATGCTGAGTTGGCTTGCTTTGTTAATAGTGCAACAGGTAGCATACTTGCTTTTTGATGCAAAAGGCTGTGGGTTCTACTCCCACAGTATGTAGATGCATTGCTAATACTGTTCTGTGTTATACTTTTAAAGGGGGTGGATGCTGCAGTCCTGAGAATGTCGTCTTTGCCGGATATACCTAGTAGCTATGAACCTGTTATCAGTTTGCCTTTTAATCCCTATTGCAATATTATTAGCTTATCATTTTTTTAGTGTAACATAGGCAATGTATTCATCAAGGGCAACAGGCACTTTATTTGTAGATGAAACAATGAAATATAAAGTTGTTTGCTAGCAGCAACTTCTTCATTAGTTGCAGATCTTTTTAATGTGGAATTATTTAGATGACTGGTAGATTGTAGAAGTTTGAGTAGACTTTTTGATGGAAATGTTCTGAAGTGGGCAGTTTTATCACTACTGGTACATGCATTTTGTTTCATTGTTTACTGGAAAAATGTTCAAAACAATAAATTTAAAATGCCGTCTAACAGCTGCACTGTATTATACAATATAATATAATACAATCAGGAAGGTGTATGTTTCATGTGCAAGGGGCCTATGATTTGAAAACCGCCCAAAGTTAATCTGTATCTGCCACTGGCCAGATGTATTTTCTTTGAATGTGAGTTTCAAGGGCAGAGAAGTTTTAATGCTAAGTCTATTTTCATTGTGAGACTGCATTGTTTTGTTTAGCAGATGTCTATTGGTGTTTGTACTATAAAATATAAAATAAAACTTTTAAATGAAATCCAAATCATCGTAGAAGTAAAGCAATATGCACATTACAGTGTTTCTGTTAAATGGGGTGAAATAGCCAAGTAATGGGACACTGGAAAGGCTGCAGGGGGGAGAGGCCCCATTCAACCATGATTTTGTGAGGGGGGAAGGGTGGCAAACTCAGAGACAGCCCTGGCTGAACTATACCTCTCAACTGTCCAGAGTTTTGCAGAATGAATAGATTTTTTTTCTTATTTTTGGTTTGTTTCTCATAAAAATTGTGTTTTTTATGGAAAATCATTTAAGAATGAAATCATTAAATAATGACAGACATTGAGTTTCAGACTTCATACCCTTCAGACAAATTATTGCTAAAGCAAGACCTGTTATTATATCAACTGTCTAAGTTCATACAAGAGCAATTTCTGGTACTGTTTGTATGCTCCCCCAATATATTTGGCCTTGTCCAGATTTCCTGCACTAAGAGGTTGGGAGGTATGTGGAAATAGATCGCTTTATAGAATTGGGTACATCCAAACCTCTCAACTGTCCCTGATTTTGGCTCAAAGTGTTGATCTCCCCCTAATAATCCCTCTGCAAAATGGCAAATTTGGAAAAAATTATGAAGGGTTTACAATTAATAAAGTAATTGTAATGATCAGAGTTATAGATTACTTTTAATTTCAGAAATGCATGTAGATTCTTATTTTGTCAGCTGCTCAAGTTAACAGTACTAATATTAAAAAAGTGTCCCTTCTTTGACAGGTCCCCAGCTGTATTTTGTGGCTATTTTATATTTTTGCATCACATTTTTGGTCTGTTTTTCATAAAATTGTAGTTTTCTGGCAAATCATTAAAAATTGAAGTTAGAAAATAATAACAGACATTTGAGTTTCAGATTTCATACCCTTCAGAAAATTCATACTAATGCAAGACCTACTATTCTATTATCTTTCTAAGTTTATAAGAGCAATATTTAAAATTGTCCTTAATTTTGGGCCTTTGTCCCACTTCTGTTTATGGCTTTGTGCAGATTTCTTGCTCCGAGGTTGAGAGGTATGACAAATGTGTCAGGGCAATCACCGTCAGCCAGAGACATTTCAAATTGTGACATACTTGTTGTACCCCACTCTCCTCGTGTAGTGACTCTGGATGTGTCCAAGCAAAGCAAGGAGCAATTATGCAGTGTAAGTCATCCCCCATCCAAGGTAGGGACAAGTACTAAAGCGGCTTTTCATCTGTCCACAATTTTGCAGAATGTTCTGGTTTTCTGTCATATTTTTATACTGTTGCTTTATGCTCCTTCTTATTCAGAAAATGCATGTTGTTGCAGTACCTATTGGTTTGTGTTTAAGTAGCAATGCTTTAATGACCATCATTTAAGCTTGTCTGAGATTGTAAGATGCACGTAAGCTTTAATAAGCATACTGCTAAATAATTACCAGCACTGAAAGCCTTTTTGTTGTTGCCATGCAGAGAATATTTACATAACTAGATAATGTACAAGCCTTAGGTATTGAAATGCATATGACAGTATTTGTAATAAAGGACAGGATTACATTATTTTCAGAAGCTCATTACATTTGTTGAAGACTTGCAGTCATCTTTGCAGGCTTTACCCGTAAACTAAACAGAATGCCAATCTATCATGTGTGGTCCATAACCTGTGCAGTAATCCTTTAAACAATTTATCTTAAGCTTGTTTCTTATTTGCTGTTCATTTTGTGCTTTGATCATGTTTTCCCCATGAAACAAGTAGATAGTTGTTAGGCAGCAGGTCTTTTTTGGATAAGAAACATTTTTATAAGTTGGGGTATCACAGAGATTGCTACTTTCAGCATGTTACTTGGTACTTTATATAGCTGAATATAAATTATAATTAGAACTGCAGTGCAAGGAGAAGTGGTTTGAGTTGAGTGCTACTTGTTTTTTATACATGACTTTTACTGGCATTCCAGTAATGTAGTTAAAATTTTATTTCATTTTTCATGCCTCACAACTTTTTTTTTCCATCTATGTTGTAATAGGTTTAATAAAGATTCTTGTTTAAAAAAAGGGCAGCAACTGAACAATTTATGTAATGTTCTTAGGTTATATGATCTATACCAATATATGTGAAATATAATGTTTGTAAACATGGACTTGTTAATACAGTTTGATTGCTTTTATATACATGTAAATTTGCCTGTATCACAAGTGATAATTCAATAAAGATTTATATATATGCAGTTTGCTCCTTCCCTTTCTAAACATCACATTTCAAGTTTATCTGTATTTCAATATTCAATACTTCAAATACAGTTGACTTACATTTTGATTTCCATTTTCTAGTAATTGCTTTTTTGACAACATATAAAATTAAACTTAATGTGGTCTTACTATTTCTAGGCAATTCAGATCCCATGTCCCAGCTCAAAAGAATTATTTCCTTAGTTGCAGCCATTTGTTCCACCAATATTTCTAACAAAGTGCTCTGTACAGATTTTTTTTTAAATCTGCCAATTCATTCCACTCCCAAAACATATGTTCCTAGTTATCTCCTTCTTACCTAACACAACTCCAACATTTGCTATCTACCTGAGTAAAAATTCTTTGAAGTCTGCTTGAGGAATAAAAATACCAAGCAAAGATCCTAAACCTTCTAGACTGTTGCATATTTAGGAGACATACACATCTTCCCACTCTTCTCTTGTAAATTGCTTTTCTAATATCTTTTCTAACCTCCTCTGACATTCTTATAGTTATTGTGCAATATTTTGTATACCCTACTAATTATCACTTTTTTAACAGCAGTGTCTATTCTAGATTCAAATAAAAACTCTACAATCCCCTATCCTTTTCTCTTTGCCTATACTCTGATATCAGTCCTTGATCAGTCCTCGGATTGGAGTCATGAAAAGTTTATGTCCAGAGCTGAGATCATACATTGTGAAATCACAAGTAATAGACTTTAGATGGAATCAGAAACATTTAGTACCAGAGTCAGAGCCAATATTGCAGCATCTTGCCTGTGATAAAGACTCTAGTTCTCAAACCTATCCAATGTTCCAGTTCCAGAGGACATTCCAGCAAATATCCCTGTTCCTGAGAATATCCCTGAGAGTCCTACAGCAGATTGTTCACCAATGACTGTTCCTGTTGCTAAACACAGTCCTAAATGCTACATTACTAGATCAGGTCACATTTCCAGACCTTGTTCCAGATACATGGCAACGTGGACATGAATATTGTTTTATTCATTATTGTCTGTATAATTTGCATGCCTATTTAAATGTCATTATTGCAAGACAGCTCAGTAAAGAGGGAAGATGTAGATCAGAGTGTGTCTGTACCTTTAAGAAGCTTTCCAGTGAGCTAGCATTTGTATATAAATACTGAGCATGTGCAAGCAAGACTGCCATTTTGTAGTGAGCTGCAGAGTTGTAAGCATGTATGCATGTGTAATAGCCAGTCAGTTAGTTCATTTATATTTTGTGTTGCTGCTATCAGTCCTGATGTGTATGTAATAAAGTGTATAAACTAACACCCGAGCCTCTTCATCTTAACTAGCTACACAAGACAAGCAACACCCATGGCTTACTTTTTGTTGGAGAATCCTTTTTATTTCCTCATTAGCCTGTTCTGTATCAAAAATTAACTTTGATCCTCCATAGGTTCATAGGTTCATACTAGGCTATCTGCCCTAGGGCATTTATAAGCCTAGCCAGAGTGTGTGTGGCTTTCACCACTCCTTAGGATGAGAATACTATACCCATTAGTTTGCTGTGCCTCTGTCCAGCAGTGACACAGAGATGATTCCCGGGGTAAGCCTACGATCTCCCATCCACTCATCAAGATTTCTCTTGAACAGAATCAGTGAGGGGCTCTGCCTCACATGGACTGGGATTCTGTTCCATAGTGTAGGGAGTCTCTGGGTGATGAATCTGTCCCTCCAGCACGTCCTATTTATATCCGTGTTGAGGTTTAAGTCTCTTGCTCTCGTGGCTCTGGTGGATTTGGATTTTTTGAGGTGGAGCATGTCCATTAATTCTGGGTTGGACATGGCCTTGTATGTCAGGCACAGATCACCTCTGAGCAGACGGTATGCGACTGAATAGAGCTGGAGTTTCTTCAGTCGGGCATCGTATGACATATGTTTGAGCCCCTTTATCCTTTTGGTGAGGAACTTTTGGGGTCTTTCCAACTGCTGCAGGTGTCGGGTAAGGTACATTCCGAATGGGGCGCTGTACTCAATCATTGGTCTGATAAGTGAAGAGTACAGGGGTACAATGATCTTTCCTGATCTGGATGTGAATCCCTTCATGATCAGGTGGGCAATGTAGAAGGTCTTCCTAACCATTTTGGCAATGTGAGTGTCAAAAGAGAGGTTACTGTCAACTTGGGTCCCCAGGTCCCTGATAACTTCTTCCGTGTTTAATGGATTACCACCTATGTGGTAATTAGGGGTTACCTTGTTTTTCCCAAAGGGGTAACCCCTAATTACCACATAGGTGGTAATCCATTAAACACGGAAGAAGTTATCAGGGACCTGGGGACCCAAGTTGACAGTAACCTCTCTTTTGACACTCACATTGCCAAAATGGTTAGGAAGACCTTCTACATTGCCCACCTGATCATGAAGGGATTCACATCCAGATCAGGAGAGGTCATTGTAAAATATTCTGAAGGCAGCTAGATACGCTAGCTTAAATCTTATATCTCCCTCTCAACATTTCATGATTACTGGGATAAATCTTCTTCTCTTCTGCCTGAAGTACAGTGAATAATAATTTTCCATAAACACTCTGTCTCCACTTTTTTTTTTTAATTTGTCCTTCTGCTGTAGTTTTGTCAGGATCAACTCCCTCTGCTGGTATAATTGCATCATTACTAATATACGTCTTGGCTAGGTTTGGAACATGCACACAGTGTGCCCTTTCAATTAACAAATCCTGCTGTGGAATACCAGTCCAGTTACTTACTTCTGTTTCATAACATTAACACAGTGTGGTCTTTCCAGTTTCACTGGTACAGCAGAAAATCTCAGTTTTTTGAAACAGCTCTTCTTGACCATTCTCATACTCAGCACAACTCAAAAGTTCCAAAATTCACAAAAAACCAACAGGAGAGCAGGACCAAGATGCAAACGGGTTTATTCTGGTACCTCGGCTTCCACAGCCTTCAAAGGAATGACCCTTTCCAAAACACATGCACCATTTTATACAAATTTAGTTAAATCCACTTAATGAATTAATTGGATAAACATACAATATATCCAGAATTGAACAGAATTAAAGGGACCAAGCAGCCAGGCTTTTATACTTTTCAACCTTTGATTTTTGCGCTTTATCAGTTAATCTGAGTATCTGTTTAAAGTTTCTTCATTTTTCTAGTCTTTTGTTATTCGAGTTAATATGCTCATTCAATGTTTCATTTATTTTAATCAGCTCTGAGCAAATTTATTTTATTTTTTTTCCTCTAACTTGCTGGAAGCCATCCTCTGCTTTTTGCTGAACAGCTGCCGGATTTTTTCCAAGCCAGTGTTTTTCTCTTCACCTTTTCTAGTTGATTTTCTTTCAAGCTCTCTAAGTTTCTTCTTTGCTGGCATCCAGGCAGTTTATCAGTAGCTAGTATATGAATTTTACGAAAGCTGGCAGAATTACTATCCCTTATCTTTCCATTTCTTTTTTTTCACACTAGAAGACATGAAATGAAGCTGCTCACCATTATCAAACCATATTGGATGAAAACTATCCCCTATCAATTTTTGACCAAACCTTGTGCCTTGGCAATATGTATATCCCCTCTTCTTGGACTCTAGTCCTCATCATTGAGCAAACCTCTAGAAACCCCACTGCCTTATTAAATTAGTTCAAAAATTCCTTCTTTTAATATTCTTCACTTCCTGGGACTTTTGTACACATTATCCCTGCTCACCAGTAAATTTTAATCTCCTATTACCAACAAAATTCCTGCTTGAAATCTTACAATCTTAGTAAAAATCTCCCTTATTCTTTTTATACTTCCCTTTGGAGGAAGGTATACTTAGACAATAGTTATCTTTCTTCTACCTATTATCCCTTTAAAGTCCATACACCTTCCTTTGCTATCTTTTATTTTTTTTCCAATATTTCAATCTGTACTGTCTGCATTAATATAATTGTGTCTCTCTGCCTCCTATGCCCCCACAACAAATTAATTACTACTCTATATTCTGTTCAATTTAAGCAATTTGCCTCTTCTTCTAACAAATAGGTTTCTCGGAGTGCAATTATTTGACTCCAAACACTCTTGCTACACAACAATATTCTCTCTCTCATTATAGGCTTTGTTTTTCAGTCTACTATTCTATTTAGTAATGTGTTATCCACTATCCATTTAACCGAGCCAGCCTCATTTGTCCAAATCCTATTTTTCTTTTCATTTTCCCTCTGCCCTTCTATGTTACTCTTCATTCTTCTTTTCCCCTCCTTCTCCCACTTAACAGATTCTGAGCTATTCTCAATCCATTCTAAAAATGTTGATTGTGTTCCCTTTGATTCACTCTGTCAGTGATGTTTTGTTTCAGTATTAAACACCTCTCTTTTGTGCAATGTTTGGTTACATGTCCATCAACTTTTTAGCTTTTTTCATATAACCGACTTTGTCAGATTCTCCCCTTCCTAAACAATATCTATTTATTATTTTATATATATATATATATATATATATATATATATATATATATATATATATATATATATTATACACAAGCATACCAAATTGCACTCCAAAAGTAGAGTTCCCATAACTCCTGAATTATTGGTGACTTTGTTGTACCCAATCTTTGCTTCTACATTGCAGTCACGTTCTATTTTAAAGCCTGCGGTCACTAACATTGAAGGTTATTTGATAAACATTAACAGGATTGCTTCCTCCCTTTTCGTGGTTTCTACACACTTGTTTCTTCCAACTTTGCTCTTATTTTTTTTATCAGACATCCAAACTTCCTAACTCTTACAGAATATTTGGAGGATCTTTTTTTATGCTTTATCTCAACATTTTATTAACAAAAGAAATTTGGTACATCAGAGATCCATGTTTTACTGCTTTCTGACAGAGCCACTATACTGGAAGTCCACTAACATGCAACTGTTTTGAAACTGCAAGGAAATTTGTTAGAAAAATGGAAGTCCTAGATCCAGATATATAAGCTACTTTTCACTGTGAGTGGCCTCAGTGGCAAGGAAACCATCAATGTAGCTAATACTCTTGCACAGAGTATGGCAAACTAACTTTCAGGCATAAAAGTACACAATGAGGAACCTTGTTTGCTTAACGCTTTTATTTTGAACAAAACAGACCACTGCAGCTTCTTCAGAGAAACAAGTTAGACAAAACACTCACTTTAAAATACTACATCAGGAAATGACATATTCCTGTTTCCTGTTACCAAACAGTTGTATTTAAAAACACATAAGACATCCCACATTTAGAATCATTTTAAAAGTAGCACACAACAATAAGAAATGGATTCAATTATATGAAAAGATCTCAGCGACTTAACAATAATATGGATGACAAAAAACAGATGTCATTACTATTTACAATAAACTACTATACAAAATATGTAAGTAGATCTATCGAAACATGTACTCTAATACTCACTTAAAACATTAAAAACAAATTTGCCTTATATGAGGTGTGTATAAGGGATAAATACTACTCATATTTGCTCAGGCTTAGTTTATTAAACATTCTATTTGTGCTGTAACCGTGCAGGACTAAGGAAGAAAGAAAGAAAGAAGAAGGGGGGGGGGGAGGGAAAGAAAAGGAAAGGAAGAAGTATCCTTTGCCCTGCGGAAAACACGTGCGACCTAAAAGATTCAAGAATCCAGTCTTCCTACTAAGACCACTAAGACTAGGTTATAAACCTGACTGTTAGGTTAAGTAAGCCCTGAATAGTAGACGGTCAAGTCAACTAACTAGACCTAATGTGTTAGTGCAAGGTGCTGGTAACACACAACACTGCCAAATCATCCAATATGTGTTGCCTGATATACGGGTCAGACCTAAAGTCAGAGAAAACTATATAGTAACAGTAGGTTTTACCTAAAATAACTTTTTAATTTAAGAACTGGGGCAATGTTGCAGTTAGTGTTAAGGCCAGGAAGACAGAAAGCGTCCAAGCGCAACTGCCAATCGAGCTCACAATTTTCTAGTATTAAAGATACAGGGCCCCCTCTGATTTTTAAGGGTACATGGTCTATAGCCATAAAGCTAAAACTATGTCCTGGGAACAATGCAATATGTTTGGCCAGTGCGTTGTCATCTTTACATGTCCTAATTGCATACAAGTGCTCATACATCCTATCTCGCAGTCTCCTGTCGGTTTTTCCGATGTAGAACCCAGAGCAGCAGTTGCACATAGCAATGTATATAACTGATTTGCTCTCACAATTAACCTACTGTTACTATATAGTTTTCTCTGACTTTAGGTCTGACCCGTATATCAGGCAACACATATTGGATGATTTGGCAGTGTTGTGTGTTACCAGCACCTTGCACTAACACATTAGGTCTAGTTAGTTGACTTGACCGTCTACTATTCAGGGCTTACTTAACCTAACAGTCAGGTTTATAACCTAGTCTTAGTGGTCTTAGTAGGAAGACACAATGGATTCTCACGTGCTGAATCTTTTAGGGACGAGGGCAAAGGATACTTCTTCCTTCCTTTTTTTCCTCCCCTTCTTTCTTTCTTTCTTCCTTAGTCCTGCGGTTACAGCACAAATAGAATGTTTAATAAACTAAGCCTGAGCAAATATGAGTAGTATTTATCCCTATACACACCTCATATAAGGCAAATTTGTTTTTAATGTTTTAAGTGAGTATTAGAGTACATGTTTCGATAGATCTACTTAATGACATCTGTTTTTGTCATCCATTGTTAAGTCGCTGAGATCTTTTTCATATAATTGAATCCATTTCTTATTGTTGTGTGCTACTTTTAAAAATGATTCTAAATTGTATGTGTTTTAAATACAACTGTTTGGTAACAGGAAACAGGAATATGTCATTTCCTGATGTAGTATTTTAAAGTGAGTGTTTTTGTCTAACTTGTTTCTTGTTCAAAACGCCTTTTTTGAAGCTTTTTGACTCGGAGGCGTTTCTGTCTGCAAACAAGGTTCCTCATTGTGTACTTTTTGGTCTGACTTGTTTGAAAGCAGTTTTTGTAACTTTCAGGCATATTGTGAACTAAAGGAGAACATACATTATTTCAGGCATGTGTCTTTATCATAGGATGTTACTAGGCTATTGGCCGTGAGGCCCTTACAAGCCTAGCTAAGAATTAGCCCATGTTCCAACAAGTCAGCACCAGACGTCCCTGTCCAGCAGGAACATAGGTGGAATCCCAGGGGTGTATTTTCTGTTCCCTATCCAGTTATCCAGGTTGTGCTTAAAAAGGGTTAATGAGGTATAGCATCATAGGAAGTTACTAGGAAAGTTATGCAGCTACCCTATTTTGAACCCGGTACCATTGCACCTTCAATCCGATACATTAAGCCCTTATACCACATAGTCAGTTTAAATTAGTAGTAGGTTAACTGTCTTTATGGGCCATTTTAAGCCTAGCCAATTAGCCCATGTGAGAATCAAACCCTGCACCTTGTGTCTGTAAGGCAAATATCTCAACCATCATGCCAGCCTCCCACTATCAGGAGTCAGAAGGCACAAGAAACAAATGTGCAACTAAACTGTGACCCAGTGCAAGTGATTGTGAATTTCGTGTACTATGTAGCTTATCAATCAGAGACATCATTTTTTGTGACAAATGAACACATAAGAAACAGACTGTTTAAAGAAGTACAACCCTAAGGGGAAAAAAACTGATTTGAGTTGAGAGCGTGAACTATCAAAAGTACAACTAAAATCACTATTCAATGGCACAAATGTGTGTGGCATTGACACAAACCTAAAAAAAAGGAGAAAATTAAACAAATGACTGTAGAAATTATAAAAATTACTACTAGAAAGAGAGGGACTACATGTGGCAGCAATTCACTTTTGTCCAAGATGGTGTCTATTCATAAACAAGTAATAAGGAGCCTCATCTAATGTGTTATGTTGCAAAGCCAACCATAAAGGAAAATATAAATGTATTTAACATGTACAGCAATGGGCCATTATGCACAAATGTGTTTTAACACCAAAAAGTCACAAAAGCAGACAATATGTTAATAGACTGGAGGTGATGTGAAATCCAAACTGGTTGTGAGTACTACAGAAGTGCCGTCTGTGAATACAATGAAAAATAAGGCTGGATACAAGACTCACAAAACAAGAAAGGATGACATGCTTGACAACAAGACTGAAAAAAGTCTGATAAGATAAACTACATAAATGGCAAATTTGTTGAGTTTAAGCTTGACACTGGAGTACAGTGCAACAATGTCTGAGTGTGCTCAGAAGCCTAGCATGAATTTGCAAACTGAGTGAGTCTATTTATGTTATTCTGAGCAGTAACTGATGCCTGGGGTCCAATATATGTCTGAACAATGCTTATAAAAATAAGGTCTATAAACTATTATTTCAAGTAGTAGATCTGCAATCTCTATTAACGGAAGCCAATATACCCTAATTCTACTGTACTTAAAAGTACTTGGTAGAGATGCATCATGCATATCAAAGGGCACGGTTAAGACAATTCAAGCCACACAGGTGGAGACTTTGTGAAATGGGCAGAACACCAAGAATGTGCAAGTATATATATATATATATATATATAGATATCTCACAAAGATAATACATAAACCTTGCATATTCACAGAGAAAGGTAGCATAATTAGACTTTTTCCAGAACACTTGAACAGAGAGTCAGTTGATGTGTGGGGCAAACAAGTCAAAAATTGTACAGAAGCAATCATGATTAAAGAGCAAAGCACTGAAATGACTGAACAGCAGAGTATGAGAAAATGTGTATGTTGGATCAATATCAGTGCAAATGCAGAAGCACAGAATTCAATATAATGAAACTAAGTGATATTTTAGCAATATGTTCATATCTATTTGAAGGTCTAAGCTGCTTAAAAATAAAGGATCACAACACACTGTTAGCATTAATTGTGCAAGTGATATATCTGCCTTGGAAAGTAGTGATAGCTCTGACAAAGTCAATACAGCAAGCTTATATCATCATCATCTTCTTTCAGCTGTTCCCGTTAGGGGTCGCCACAGCAGATCATCTGTTTCCATTTCTTCCTGTCCTCTGCATCATGCTCTTTCACACCAACCACTTGCATGTCCTCTCTCACCACATCCATAAACCTTATCTTAGGCCTTCCTCTTTTCCTCTTACCTGACAGCTCCATCCTTAGCATCCTTTTCCCAATATACCCAGCATCCCTCCTCAGCACGTGCAAACAAACGCAATCTTGCCTCTCTTGCTTTGTCTCCAAACTGTCCAACCTGAGCTGACCCATTAATATACTGATTCCTAATCCTATCCATCCTAGTCACACCCAGTGCAAATCTTAACATCCAAGCTTATAGGTAGACCTAAATAACAGGTTAACAGTTTGGTAACTGCTATGATGCAATACAATGTAAGAATCCTTTATTAAGTGAATTTTTTGTTTCCCCATGCACTAATTATTAAGCTACCTACGTGTCAAACAGTGCCCGTTAGTTCCTCTGCTCCAGGGATTCCACCTGGAGCCAATTCAGAACTGTTTGAGGTTGCTATTATTCAAGTGGCCATGAACCTGATCTGTGCTTTTAATGACATCCTAACAATGAGAGTATTTTATACAGCCTAATATTACCCCTTGCATGGGGGGCATGGGACATGTCACCATGACTGCCCACAATCCTTCCTCCCTTTGTGAATGTATGCATCTGTACACTCACTATAAAATTTACCATCCAGTAATGGCTTTGTGAAATTAGTACCTACTCTAACCTCACCCCTGCATATCTACCGCTCCTTCTAGGGTTACTGGCTTTCTATGCAGACAGGTCTGTCCCTTCTCCCAGGATAAGCCCAACCATCCTCCCTGCCAGTATCAAGTCCCTGAGTTTCTAGCAAAATATGGGAGAAATGTAGTACAGAACTTTATCCTTATATGCTACTGATGCCTGATAACAATATCAGAATCCTACCTCCACAAAAGTAAGAATCCTAGTTTCACAAGAACTTAGCAAATGGATGTTGAGGGTGCATTAGCCAGTGCAAACAGAAGTGATTGCTAATATGGCTAATGCAAAATTCCCAATCAAGACTTTTTTGCAAATCTGAGAATGGAGAAGAGAGATTCTGCAGATAGGGATGACTGTGGTTAGGGATACAGATAATAGGTAAGAGGGGGCTGGAATTTATTGGAGACAACTGGCAAAGGAACCAAGGTATTAGGAACAAATAACTAGAAAGGTAATAGAATGGGAAGAGGCCAATAATTTATTTGGACTGCAGTTTAGAGATTGGCTCCCCTATCAAGGATTGATATCAGAGTACAGGGAAAGAAATAGGGGGCTTTTAAATGAAAGACCAGCACTGGTATAGTTTTTAATAGAATCTAGAACAGAAGCTGCCATTAAAAAAGGAATAATTAGTAGAGCATATAAAATATTGCATGATAACTATAAGAATCAATCACAGGAGCTGAGAAAGGATTGGGAAGAGAGACTGGATATGCAATTCACAAATAGACAATGGGGGAGGGGTATATGTGTATCTCCCAAATATGCAACAAAGTCTAGAAGATTTAGGATCTTTGCCTAGTAGTGTCTACCACAGGAATTTTTATATACCCCAAGTAGACTCCAAATAATTTTTCCTCAGGTGGATAGCAAATGTTGGTGTGACAAGCAGAAAAGAGGTGGCTGGGAACATATTTTTTGGGTGTGTAGTGAGATGGAAGACTTTAGAGATTCCCTGCCGACAGCTGTGTCGGAGATGCTGGGTGAATGGATTGGATTGACTGGGGAGATTATTTTTTTGAGCTATGATACAGAATCAGAATTCCCTAGACATAGTAAAGCATTGCTGAGTCTAATTATGGTGGCTAAAAAAGCAATTACTAGAAAATGGAAATCAAAGTCCAGACCAACTTTATTAGAAGCAGTAACTGTAGTAACAGAGATAAACAAGTGGAACTGGGATCTTTAGAAAAGGAAAGGAGTAAACTACATAGGAAAACATGGGAATTGTGGGAACAATATATCCAGAGAAGGAATGAGGTTTAAGAGGCAGGATTTGAATGAGCCATATGATGCTTAACTGACAAGGACTGGATAGATTATAAGTGATGTACAGTGTATGCAACTACAGTTATTTCTATGGTGTCTGTGATGTATAATGTTTGCAACTAATGTGATGACAATGCTGTTTGGTTTTTCATTTACATAAATGTAAGACTGCCTATGTCATACATGATAATTTAGTAAAGATGTTTATTGAAAAAAAGGATTTTTTTGCAAATTAAGTTAGGTTAAATTAGTTCAAATCTATAAACCTTTAACACACCACTAGCCTGGCAAAAATTCCTGACGCTACCAATTGGCATTACACCATTTTTTTGATGATTTGCAATGAGTTGCAGCTGATATGATTGAAGGCTTGGAAGGAACTGAGAATTTTAGTATGGGGTGCTACAAAGTGACATCATGATATAGGACTAAGCTAGTAGACAAAGATCTCAAGATTTTAAAATAAAGGTGAATGCTGAATTAGTGTGTCATCCCTGAAGTACATGGGATAATGAGATATATTTAGATGCTAATTACATACTACTGCAAACTACAGTCCCCCAACACATAAACCCTCAAGACTTCTTTTTTCCTGCCACATTTTAAAGATATGCAGTTTGGTGAATAGGCAATCCTTTGCTGCCCATAGGTAGGGAGAGAGAGTGTGTGCATCTTGCAAAATGAAGACAGGCATCCCAGCTAAGACTGCTTCTTTGCCTTATTCCCACTGCTTACACAGACTGTCTGTATGCCCCATGATTCTGAATAGGTATTAGAGAGCACATGTGATATCAAGTTTTTTGCATGCAATGGCAAGCAACTTCTGCCAGTAAAGGGCATATCTGAAACTACAGGCTTAACTAAGATTACCAAAATCAAGACTGAATTATATGTTGTGAAAAGAACTGTTAAATTTCAGCACCTGCAGAGTTTAGATCTGTTTTAAAGTTTCAGACTTCCAGGATGGCTGCAAAAAAGCAACCCATTAATATACTGATTCCTAATCCTATCCATCCTAGTCACACCCAGTGCAAATCTTAACATCCAAGCTTATAGGTAGACCTAAATAACAGGTTAACAGTTTGGTAACTGCTATGATGCAATACAATGTAAGAATCCTTTATTAAGTGAATTTTTTGTTTCCCCATGCACTAATTATTAAGCTACCTACGTGTCAAACAGTGCCCGTTAGTTCCTCTGCTCCAGGGATTCCACCTGGAGCCAATTCAGAACTGTTTGAGGTTGCTATTATTCAAGTGGCCATGAACCTGATCTGTGCTTTTAATGACATCCTAACAATGAGAGTATTTTATACAGCCTAATATTACCCCTTGCATGGGGGGCATGGGAGCCATGTCACCATGACTGCCCACAATCCTTCCTCCCCTTTGTGAATGTATGCATCTGTACACTCACTATAAAATTTACCATCCAGTAATGGCTTTGTGAAATTAGTACCTACTCTAACCTCACCCCTGCATATCTACCGCTCCTTCTAGGGTTACTGGCTTTCTATGCAGACAGGTCTGTCCCTTCTCCCAGGATAAGCCCAACCATCCTCCCTGCCAGTATCAAGTCCCTGAGTTTCTAGCAAAATATGGGAGAAATGTAGTACAGAACTTTATCCTTATATGCTACTGATGCCTGATAACAATATCAGAATCCTACCTCCACAAAAGTAAGAATCCTAGTTTCACAAGAACTTAGCAAATGGATGTTGAGGGTGCATTAGCCAGTGCAAACAGAAGTGATTGCTAATATGGCTAATGCAAAATTCCCAATCAAGACTTTTTTGCAAATCTGAGAATGGAGAAGAGATTCTGCAGATAGGGATGACTGTGGTTAGGGATACAGATAATAGGTAAGAGGGGGCTGGAATTTATTGGAGACAACTGGCAAAGGAACCAAGGTATTAGGAACAAATAACTAGAAAGGTAATAGAATGGGAAGAGGCCAATAATTTATTTGGACTGCAGTTTAGAGATTGGCTCCCCTATCAAGGATTGATATCAGAGTACAGGGAAAGAAATAGGGGCTTTTAAATGAAAGACCAGCACTGGTATAGTTTTAATAGAATCTAGAACAGAAGCTGCCATTAAAAAGGAATAATTAGTAGAGCATATAAAATATTGCATGATAACTATAAGAATCAATCACAGGAGCTGAGAAAGGATTGGGAAGAGAGACTGGATATGCAATTCACAAATAGACAATGGGGGAGGGGTATATGTGTATCTCCCAAATATGCAACAAAGTCTAGAAGATTTAGGATCTTTGCCTAGTAGTGTCTACCACAGGAATTTTTATATACCCCAAGTAGACTCCAAATAATTTTTCCTCAGGTGGATAGCAAATGTTGGTGTGACAAGCAGAAAAGAGGTGGCTGGGAACATATTTTTTGGGTGTGTAGTGAGATGGAAGACTTTAGAGATTCCCTGCCGACAGCTGTGTCGGAGATGCTGGGTGAATGGATTGGATTGACTGGGGAGATTATTTTTTTGAGCTATGATACAGAATCAGAATTCCCTAGACATAGTAAAGCATTGCTGAGTCTAATTATGGTGGCTAAAAAAGCAATTACTAGAAAATGGAAATCAAAGTCCAGACCAACTTTATTAGAAGCAGTAACTGTAGTAACAGAGATAAACAAGTGGAACTGGGATCTTTAGAAAAGGAAAGGAGTAAACTACATAGGAAAACATGGGAATTGTGGGAACAATATATCCAGAGAAGGAATGAGGTTTAAGAGGCAGGATTTGAATGAGCCATATGATGCTTAACTGACAAGGACTGGATAGATTATAAGTGATGTACAGTGTATGCAACTACAGTTATTTCTATGGTGTCTGTGATGTATAATGTTTGCAACTAATGTGATGACAATGCTGTTTGGTTTTTCATTTACATAAATGTAAGACTGCCTATGTCATACATGATAATTTAGTAAAGATGTTTATTGAAAAAAAGGATTTTTTTGCAAATTAAGTTAGGTTAAATTAGTTCAAATCTATAAACCTTTAACACACCACTAGCCTGGCAAAAATTCCTGACGCTACCAATTGGCATTACACCATTTTTTTGATGATTTGCAATGAGTTGCAGCTGATATGATTGAAGGCTTGGAAGGAACTGAGAATTTTAGTATGGGGTGCTACAAAGTGACATCATGATATAGGACTAAGCTAGTAGACAAAGATCTCAAGATTTTAAAATAAAGGTGAATGCTGAATTAGTGTGTCATCCCTGAAGTACATGGGATAATGAGATATATTTAGATGCTAATTACATACTACTGCAAACTACAGTCCCCCAACACATAAACCCTCAAGACTTCTTTTTTCCTGCCACATTTTAAAGATATGCAGTTTGGTGAATAGGCAATCCTTTAAGCTGCCCATAGGTAGGGGAGAGAGAGTGTGTGCATCTTGCAAAATGAAGACAGGCATCCCAGCTAAGACTGCTTCTTTGCCTTATTCCCACTGCTTACACAGACTGTCTGTGGCGCTCCCCATGATTCTGAATAGGTATTAGAGAGCACATGTGATATCAAGTTTTTTACATGCAATGGCAAGCAACTTCTGCCAGTAAAGGGCATATCTGAAACTACAGGCTTAACTAAGATTACCAAAATCAAGACTGAATTATATGTTGTGAAAAGAACTGTTAAATTTCAGCACCTGCAGAGTTTAGATCTGTTTTAAAGTTTCAGACTTCCAGGATGGCTGCACCCTGATCAACAGCTTGTAACGAAAGAAAGGAAAGAAGCTTACGCCACTGCTATGCGAATCTAGGGAAACCAGCAACTTGTAACTCCTTCTAAACAAATGTATCCAAAGTACCATCCAATAAAAGCAGCAGTCGTGAATATATCATTTTATTTATATTATTATAAGGATATTATATCGTTATATATTATTGTACATATGTAGTGGTATTTATTTATACATTTTATATATATTTATAATATTTGATATATTTAGTTAGCAATATTATATGCATTTATTTATTGTATTTATATATTTAATATATAATACAGTTTATTTTATTTTGGGTTTATTGAATGAATTGATCAGTTTTTAAGACAACAGCAACGTAATGTAATTTTCGACACTTTTGGTGACATTGTGTCTTTAAACTGGTGAGTACTGTTTGGCGCCAAAAAGGTAATTTAAACTGAAGCTAACCAAAATGTATGGCAGTTCTGATGAAGCCTGTGATGTGTACAGGTGAAAGCGCTTAACTTTTTATGTTGTTCGTGTTCGTTTTTGTGTTGGATTAAAGTGTGGAATTACTTCACGACTGATGCTTTTATTGGATGGTACCTTGGATACATTTGTTTAGAAGGAGTTACAAGTTGCTGGTTTCCCTAGATTCGCATAGCAGTGGCGTAAGCTTCTTTCCTTTCTTTCGTTACTTGTTGTAGTGAACGCCGTTTTGGTTACTGATCAACAGCTTAACTTCAGTTCTCCAAGAGTGAAAACAGAAACTGAGAAACTGAGAAAAAGGAATGCCACTGAAAGGTTTTGGGTACAATTCATTTACTGGCTCTAAGTACCCTACCTGGATGCCAGCAAAGATAACATTTGGAAAACAGTACAGAAAATCAACCGGAAAAGGTGATGGCAAAACACTGTCCGAGAAGGATTCTGTAGCTATTCGGCAAAAAAAAAGCTCAGCTTCAGCTATGGTTCAAGAGATGGTCATCCAGTAATTTGTAGGAAAAAAATAAAATGTTCTTAGTGATGATTCCAAAAACATTGAAGGAATATATTGTTGTGTCTTTTGGCTTTTCCCGGTTAGGGGTCTCCACAGCAGAACTCCGGTCCGCTAATGATTGGCATCAGGTTTTTACATGCCGAGTTGCCGGCCCTTACGCACAATCTTCAATAAAGGTACGCCCATTCACGCATGTCTCCACACAGAAGACACTCTAGCTGAGAATCGAACAGGACAACGTCTTACTGTGAGGCAACAACGCTACCGCAGCACCACCACTGTAGTTACAAAAACATTGAAGGAATATATCAACTGAAAAAAACAAAAGGCTAGAAAAATAAAAGCCTTAACTATCTGCTCAGAGGAATTAATAAAACTGCAAAAATCAGGCTGAAATGAAGAAAAAGCTGTCTGAGTATGAACCCTCTCAAGAACAGCTGCTTCAAAACAACAAGAGAGTTAGAAGGCACACAGAGAAAACCCAATCATTTCTGTTGTACTAGAGAAACTGTATTAATTTTATTAAAACACAAATAAGCAATTAGCAGGATTCGTTAATAGAAAGGGCAAATTGAATGTATGTTCCATAAATGGCCATGTGAAAGCAGCCAAGATCTATATTAGTACAGATAGAATCATACAGCAGAAAGAATTCATCCTGGCAGAAGGGCAAAGTATTAAAAACTGGACATACCACAGTACTTGCAGAAAATGATTATTCAGTGTACACCAGGTAGAAGAGAGGCAAACTTATCCCAGCAATCAGGGGATGTCAAGAGGAACTTTGGGGGTAGGCATAATGGTTAAAGTAGCAATCCAACCTAAGCACAGAACCACAGCAGACTAGAGAATATAAAATAAACACAATTGATAAAACAATGAATGTTAGCTCTTTTCCTATCCGATGGTGTTTCTTCAGACCATACTATCAAGAACAAACACAGAAATCTTATATAATAAAACCAATTATAGATCAATCAATAAAAAACACTCTTCTAACAATCAAATACTAGGCAACATAGCAGCTGTTAGTGAGGGAGATCCCTCGACTTCAAAACAGGTTTTAAAGAAACCCTCCCATTTAATCCAGGTGGTTTATCAACCTGTAGATTGATTATCCACCATAGCTCCCTTATCTCTGTAAAATTCCTTAGATCACCTCCACCCAAATCCCCCTTCACCACTTCTGTAACTTCAAACTTAAAACTGTGTGTGGAGCCAACTTCTAAAGTATGTTTAGCTAAAGCACTTCTAATATCTGCCACCTGGGTACTGTAAAGATGCTCCCTAATCCTTTCAAAAAGTGAATGGTTGGTTTTACCTACATAAAAACTCTTGCATATAGTACAGAAAGTAAGCCAGACTATATTAGATGTACGGCAATATGCTGAAAGTCTAAATCTACATACAAATCCTGTAGATAGATGGACAAATGTATTTGATGTATCAATATCTCTGCAAAAACAACATCTCTTTGTGCATTGAATATTATTAGGGGCTATTGTAGGCACATAATTAACTCTATAACATAGCTGTCTCTTCAAAGATTTCAATCTACAGGCTGATAAACCACCCGGATTAAATGGGAGGGTTTCCTTAAAACCTGATTTGAAGTCCAGAGATCTCCCTCACTAATAGCTGTTACGTTGCCTAGTATTTGATTGTTTAAAGTCCAGGTATCTCCCTCACTAATAGCTGGTACGTTGCCTAGTACTTTATTGTTTAGTGGGGGAGTGTTTTTTATTGGTTGATGTATAACTGGTTTTATTATACAAGATTTCTGTGTTTGTTCTTGATAGTATGGTATGAAGAAGCACCCTCGGGTGTGAAAGCGTTAACCTTCATTGTTTTATCAATTATTAAAAGTGTTTCATATTCTCAGTATGCCGTGTTTCTGTGCTTAGGTTGGATTGCTGCTTTATTTATTTCTTTTTTACTCCTGGCACAGATTTTTCCTTTGGTGTACTTTTTCTTTTTGGATACGTTTTTACTTGTCTCCTCGGGAGCATGGCAGAGAGATTTACAAGTATGGTGGAGATGGAATATGTCCCTGCTCCTTCAATAAGGGCTGATGGACTAGATTGTTTTAATCATGTGATGCAGGTAGACACTAAGCCGCTATTACTGCAAAAAGGGTTAAGTTCTGAGGCAAATTCAGATATGCTATCTTTTGATGCTGCTTCTTTAAAGACCGTCTTAAGAGATTTAGAAAATGACTTATACAGACTCAAACGTGAGCAATGGCAATGCCTCCATTTGGAGGCTTGTCTACTTTTCCATATGATACCAAGGGGACTGTGAATATTAAAAATGCCCACATATGGAGA
Organism: Protopterus annectens; assembly: GCF_019279795.1. Classification (NCBI taxonomy): domain Eukaryota; kingdom Metazoa; phylum Chordata; order Ceratodontiformes; family Protopteridae; genus Protopterus; species Protopterus annectens. The sequence goes on along the minus strand of NC_056744.1, from coordinate 881,430,859 downwards.
TGTGTACATTGAGCTCTTGAGGAAGTGGCAACATTTGAACTTGGACTTGAGTTTTGCTTATATGCGTTTACTCATTGACTTTTTTAAACCTGAGATTGAACTCATAGAGGAATTAATAAGAAGAGGTGTAAACTGCTCAGTGATTTTCCTAAGGAGGCTGGTTTGGCCACCCTGGATGATGTATTGGACAGTGTTTCTGCCTATGAAGCTTATTTACGTTTACAGAAGGCAAAGAAATTGGATCAGGATTTATTTGATTTAAAAAATGGCCATGTTTTTGCTTGACCACGGACTACTAATTCCAAAGATGAACTAAGAGGGTCTTCGCAAGAGGAGGTGCTATTAGGACAAAATAAAATCATATTGAATCTTTTGTCACACCCCTTGAAGTTCCCAGTTCTATTGTTTCAGTGTCTGGGGGTGAGTCTGATCAACCTGTGGTGGTGCGGAGAAAAATCAATTCTACTCAACAGAATCTTCCACAGCAGGATTTTTCTTCCCTCTCCCTCCCTTTACCAATCAGATGAATGGACATGGAAGACAAACTGAGATCTCGCAGCAGAGGGAGAAAACAGAGGAGGCAGCAAATGGATGTTTCACAATTGTCAACAATGAAACGCTATTTACACTGAATGGAGAGTTCATAGTGATGAATATTTATTTCAATTAAGTACTTAACCCCTGTTCAAGTCTCTGTGCTGGAACGTGGTTTGTCCTTCATACCAGCACAAGCAGCCAATTTTAGTGATGTCGTAGTTGAGTTGAAACTGTTTGCGGGAAATGTGATGTTAAAAACTATTTTTCCTGTTGACTCTGAGCTTCCTTGTTTTCGAAAGCCTAGTACTTTTCAGCCAATACTACATCCAGTTTTGGAGACCTTCTGTAAGAAACGTGAACTGAATTTATTTAAATTTTTTTATGGGAGTAATGATGCTGATAAACTTGCTAAAAAGAACACTTTTTATAATTTGACTGCAGTCAAGAGGGATGCACTGATGAAACAGCAAAAAGATAAAGATATTGTTATTAAATCAGCAGACAAAAGAGGGGCCATAGTTGTCCTTGACTATTTGTACTATAGAGATAAAATTAGGGAGTTATCTGATAGAACTGTTTATGAATTGATTGATGTTGGACATGTTGCAATGTTGAAAAGATCCATTTATTTCTTGGTACAGGTCTGTTTGGATAGCCAATTAATAACTTCTGAATTATGTAGTTATTTGACTGTGGAGCATCCTGTTATACTTACGTTCCAAGGACTGCCCAAAGTACATAAACATTTTTAGACCTATATTCTCCTGGAAAGGCTGGGTCACAGAACCTTTTTCCTATATATGTGGAGAAGCATCTCCGAGTATTTTTAACTGGTGTTCATGTGGATTTAAGGAATACTAAACATTTCTTGCAAGATTTGTACAGTTTTACTACAAGTGATGGATCCCTCATAGATTGTCATCTGGTAACCTTAGATGTGGAGCCACTGTTCACAGTAATTCCCTCTGGGCATTGACATGACTAGGGCTTTTCTATGTCGACATAGTACTTTTAGCATACAATTGATGGATCTGTTACATATGTTTTTGGAAACTGTGTTGGAAAACAATGGTTTTATGTTGGAGGACTCTATTTGTACAGAAGGTTGGTGTAGCTATGGGCATGGCATGTGCCAATAGCTACGCCAATATGGTATTAGCCCTTTGGGAACAGCATTATGTGCTTCATGGGCATGGATTTACACAACACATTTTGTTTTATAGAAGGTTTGTGGATGAAGTTTTTTGTTGTGGGAGGGTCCTTTGCTCACTTGCAAGATTTTGTACAGTACCTATATAGTACAACTACTTTTTCGAAATTCATAAGTAATCAATCCTTGAACTTCACTGTTTTTTAGATGTACGTGTTGATAAAGATGTGAATGGTCTTTTTAGTAGTTTAGGAAACCCTGCAGACGTAATTCAATGTTGCAATGGTATAGTATGCACCCATCATATATTTATAAAAATATCTTAAAGGGTCAAAACATATTTATGTCCAGATTAAATAACCTGGATGTGAGGTTTCATAAGGATATGATTAATTTGAGAACTGAGTTTAGGGAGAGAGGGAACAGATTTAAAGAAATAGATGATGCTTATATGTCAGCAGTCGGTTTGAGAACTGACAAGGCAAGACCCTATTTTTCGGAAACTCACACATATGAGGAGTGTGTTTCTACTTCTGAAGGGAATGGGACATTAGATCAGAACACAGTACCCATTATGCTGCATTATATGAGTGATATAGAAGTAATACATAGAGTTATCAGGAGTAATTGGTCCATTCTTAAGACAGATGGCCTAATTAGAGATGTAGTAGGTGATAGGGCATGCCTTAGATATAAAAAACAATAAATATCTGAAGAGATAGCTATGTTACAGAGTTAAGTACATGCCTACAATAGCCCCTAATAATATTCAAGGCACAAACAGATGTTTAAGATCTAGTTTTTGCAGATATATTGATACATCGAATACATTTGTCCATCCGTCTACAGGGGTTATATACAGATTTAGATTTTCAGCAGATTATCGTACATCTAATATAGTCTATCTTGCTTCCTGCACTATTTGCAATAGTTTTTATGTAGGTAAAAAAACAACCGTTCACTTTTTGAAAGGATTAAGGATCATCTTTACAGTACCTGGGTGGAGGATATTAGAAGTGCTTTAGCTAAACATAGTTTAAAGTTATAGAAGTGGTGAAGGGGGGTTTGTGGGGAGGTAATCTAAGGAATTTTACAGAGATGAGGGATTGAGGATGGATAGCTGCTTTATTTCATTGTTTTTTACTCCTGGCAAATGGTGCTTCAACAAAGTATTAGTTTAAGGGTGTGCACATTTATGCAACCAGCTTATTGTACATTTTTTATTTTTTATATTTTTTCCCCTAATAGATTTTATTGTTTTTCATCTGAATTGTACAGGTTATAGGCCACATTAAAGGTGGGAAATTTTTGAAATGATTTATTGTGGTCTCATTTTTTATATGACAAAAACCTGGCATTTTAACAGGGGTGTGTACACTTTTTATATCCACTGTACACATGCCACAAATTTATGCCAGTATTTGTAACTATGCTCAATAGCACAACAAGCCTCTGAATAACTGAGCTCTGCGAAACAAGTCTCTTGGGCACAGGAATACTCTTGAAATTACTGTACTGTAAGAAATCACCTCTTACCAGTGTAAGACACATTTCATATCAACTGCACTGTGTGAATAAACTGGCCAGAAGAAGCTCAGAAAAAGAAACATTTCACAGTAATTGCATTTTTCGAATATACAGTACACAGCGTGCAGAAACCTTCCTAAAATGACTGTACTTTGCTAAATAACTCTGCAATGCAAGCAACACACTGTAATTGCGGCTCATTGCAAATAGACACACACAGCACAAGAAACTTTTCGAAATGGCCGTATTTTGACTGCAGTTTACTAAATAATTGCACTTTGCACACACAAACTCTTTGGAATAAATGGACAGTAATAAGAACACACTGTAAGCAATTTTACAGACTTTAAGATACTTCGAATAATTGTAGTAGTTATGCCAAAACACAGTAGTTTACCAAAAAACATGCAGTCGTCTTGTTTTATTTATGCTCAATGTGCCTTTTTTGCCTATATTACATTTGTTTTGCTCATTTAATCTTTTTTCATGCCCATTATACTTTTCTTGTGCTAATTTTACTCTAAACATGCCTGTTTTACTTTAAACATGCTCGTTTTGCAATTCTGAGGTAATTCTGAACCCTTTATATGCTATTCTGATAATCATTTTATCAACTATCTTAATTTTAAACATTCTGTTTAATTAATAAAGCTTTTTGTGCCTCTCACTTGTATAATAATGCGGCTTGTGCCCTTGTAATGCTCCGCTTCATCTTTTTTATAAAATAAATCGTTTGTGCAAGTTTTCATTACCTTTGGTTCATTTCTGGACCTTTTATGTGCTTGGTTCTCTTAGTTTATTTTATTTATTTATTTTACATTCGTTTACCAAGCTAGTCCAACTGGATATATTTCTATTTTCAGTAGAGGCCCGGGGAGAAAAGCTCCATGTCATAATGCACTAATTTATCATGTACATATACAAAGAAAGGATGTTATAATACTAAACAAAGAGCATAAATCTGAAATACACTACGCTATATATGATAAACATACCAGATAGGACAAAATAGTGTTACAGTAAGATATCTGTTATAAAGTACTGTACATTCAACAATTAATTTGATATCTTAAGTCATTTTTAATGTGCTTGTGATAGTTACTACTTGCAGAGGGGTAAGAAGTAGTAAATGGTGAGAACAGGCAGTGAACAGATAGCAATGGAGAAATTTGAAGATTAGTCAGGATTGCTACAAGGGCAAAGCCATTGTGTTTTAAGATGTTTTTTGAGCCTTTGTTTAAAGAGCAGGAGGGGGGTAGTGAAGTTAGGTCAGCAGGCAGAAGGTTCCAATGTTTACCAGCGGTATTTGAGAACAAGGAGTCACCTGCCAGGTTATTAGAGTTGCCTATGCTGACAAGAAGGTTGTTAGAAGAGCGTAAGGAATTGAGGTTTCTATAGGGGTAGAAAGTATAGGTGTGCTGTTAGGTTGGTAAAATATTCTATGGACAATGGTAAGTTGGGAAAGTGTCAACATATTTTTTAGTTCGAGCCAATCTAGCTGCTGTAGGTTTTGACAGTGGTGAGTTCAAAATGGGTTCCCAGTAGCAAATCTAGCAATACTATTATAAGAGTTAGCTAGTTTAATGAGACATTGACAGGTTCAGCGCAAACTCCCCCCCCACCAAAAGGGCAAATATCTATCCCAGCAAAGTGCTGCCCCCCTGACATCTCAGATGCTCAGGTAAGAGCTGCCCTCTCCAAAGCAAAAAACACAGCATCAATGGGACCAGACGGTGTCCCGGGCTGCGTCCTACATGAACTCCAAGAAGAGCTAAACCCAAACATAAAACTACTGTTCAATCTCAGCCTTACTACAGGATATGTACCCAAAGAGTGGCGTACAGCAACAGTGGTCCCTCTCCACAAAGGTGGTGCCTCAACGGATCCTGGAAACTATCGCCCCATAAGCCTGACTAGCTTGGTCTGCAAAGCTATGGAAAGGATCATCATGGACCTTATAAATAAAGATATTGGGGACCTACAGACACTGGATCCTACCCAGTTCAGCTTTGTTAAGGGCAGATCCTGCCTCTTAAACCTGGTTGATTTCTTTGAAACAGTCACCAAGGCCATTGACGAGGGGAAGGTGGTCCACACAGCCTACCTGGACCTCGCAAAAGCCTTCGATACAATACCCCACTCGGGCATTATAGATAAGCTCACCAGCTTAAATATAAACCCCTATGTTACTAGATGGGTTGCAAACTGGCTCAAGGACAGAACCTAGTTAATCCACAAGTGAAATCTCTCCACTCGAGTGATGAACAAACAAAAAGAGAACCAAGGAGAAAAAGTACTGCCACTGCTTTTTATTTGTTTCCACACAACAAACACATAGTACGATAACGTTTTGGTACTACGTGTTTGGTGTGTGGAAACAAATAAAAAGCAGTGGCAGTACTTTTTATCCTTGGTTCTCTTTTTGTTTGTTCAAGGACAGAACCCACATGGTTAGAATTGCTGGAGCCATGTCAGACTCCAAACCAGTTACAAGTGGCGTCCCACAAGGCTCAGTCCTGGGACCTCTCTTGTTCGGTATATATTTCTCGGAGGTAGAGGCCAACATGGAAGGACTGTGGCTGACCAAGTTTGCAGATGACTGCAAACTGGGCGCCATAATCAACTCTCCAGCCAACACAAGCATCCTCCAAAAGGGCCTCATAGAAACAGACAACTGGTGCCAGAGCCATGGCCTCAAGCTAAACGCCAAAAAGTGTATAGTCATCCCCTTTGGCAAAAACAAAGTGCCCACAAATTACCACATAGGTGGTAATCCATTAAGTACAGAAGAAGTAATTAGGGACCTGGGGACCCAAGTTGATAACAATCTCTCATTTGACAACCACGTGGCCAAAGTGGTTAGAAAAACATTTTATATAGCCCACCTAATCATGAAGGGATTCACATCTAGATCAGGGAAGGTCATTGTGCCTCTTTACTCATCCCTCATCAGGCCCATAATTGAGTACAATGCCCCTTTTGGGATGTACCTTACCAGACACCTGCAGCAACTGGAAAGACCTCAAAAGTACCTCACCAAGAGGATCAAAGGGCTCAAACAGATGCCATATGTTGCCCAGTTAAAGAAACTCCAGCTCATCAGGATTGAGGCTTAATAACTTTAACTTAGATAAACTTATAAACAAACTGCCTATTATACTCATACATGCTCACTCTCTGGCTACACTCTCAAAATGGCACTGAAGCTAGCACATGCTTGCTATTTATATGCACGTGCTGACCTTGAAACACTTCTTAAAGGTACAAGTCACACACACACACACACACACACACACACACCATTCTACGTAGTATAACTAGAAACACAGGCAATAACATATGTGTTAACATGGATAACCCCAATTTCAGGTTAATTAGGGTCTGTATTAGTTGCTCTCCATTTAGCATAAATATTCTTATTAGGTGGGTTTTCATTATTTGAAAATGTGGAAACACTCCATATAATTGAATGTTCATAATCTTGAATACACTTTGCTATATCCTTTAATATTGGCAGAAGAGACTGAAACTCCATGCAAGACTGTACACCGTGGGGATTGGGGAAATTGCAGTTTCCCAATGTAGAGCAATCTCAGAGTTGGTATAATATAATTAGCAGGGGGTATGGGATGCAGGAGGGTTTGTTCCCTTGCAAAAAATGTGTTTTTCTTTCACTGTTTTGGCTGTCAATCATTTGGGATCGATTGTTAGGTGTTCGAGTTTTGTGTACTTCAGTGTTTAGAAGTACATCCGAAGTTGTACATAGTTATGTGTCTTTACATTAAGTTAACAGGTTATGGGGTGTTCTGGGTGTTTGTGTTTTCATTTCAGCATTTTTATTAAAGCAAAATATCTTATAAAATATGACATAGGTTCCAATGTTGATATGAGAAAAATTTACAAAGGATTAACCTGCCAAACATTTATGGGTTTATGCATCACATAAGCAGGAACTAGACATTTAAAAAAGCTGCCATATATAATATGTGGGAATAATGACTTCTTACTGTAATGGCAGTACTTTCCATATTATCTTGAAATTTGAATGGTCTCACAGGTATAGACATTAAGAAAATAAACTTAATTATATTATGAAATGCAGACTGCAAATGATAATGCAACAGGAAACACATTTGAAAAGAACTGAGAATGGGAATTTGTCAAAGAAAGGATTTCAGAGTGGATCATTAACACCAGCTCCCTTTTTCCCATTTTCTACATGGTGCTGGGATATCGTGTTAACTGTCATCATCTCTCTTGATTTAGTACCACACTCCTGTCTTCTTCAACACTCATGCTTGACTGTCACAGATCTACTTTCACACAGTCCATCCACCTCTTTGCTGGATGTCCTCGCTTCCTCTTACCTTCTTCCTTTCTGTCCCAAATCTTCCTCACCAGGTTGTCTTCTACTTTTCTGCATGTGTCCAAACAACCGTAATCTGCACTCTTTGATCTTTTCTGAAGTAGTGACCTACTTTGGCTTCTACTCTTACATCCTCATTTCATCATCTGTCCCACAGTGTGCATTCTACCACCCTTCTCAGGCACTTCATTTCCATCACCTCTAGCTTCTTCAACTGTTCTGCCTTTACTGCTCAGGTTTCTGTACAAAGCAGTCGTACTGTTTACACAACTGTCTTGTGCACCTTACTTTTCAGCTTCTCTGGCATTCTTATGTCATAGACTACACCAGACACTCTATGCAAGTTGGCTGTAGCCCCTCTGATTCTAGCTTTGACCTCTTCCTTCAGACTTCCCTTCTCTTCAACCATCCCTAAATACTTGAAGCTGTTTACCTGTTCTACTATCTTCCCTTCTATCTCTATTCTCAGCGTCTTCTGATTTCCCCAATATGTTGCCATTACCACTGTCTTATCTGTGCTTAGTTTCATCCCATGTGGTTTCAGTTTTGCATTCCATTCTCCTATCTTTTGCTGAAGTTCTTGCTCACAGTCTTCTTGTAATGCCACATTGTCTGCATACAGCAACTTTGTTGATATGTCCCCTCTGACTTGTTTGCTAAAGTAATCCATCATCAGTATAAACAGCAGTAGGCTCAGAGCTGAATTGTGGTGTACACCCACTCCCACTGGGAGCCTCCCTGTGAGGCCAAACACTGTTTGTACTTGAGTCATTAGGTCCTAGTACATAGCCTGCACTAACTCTACCAATGTTTCTGGGACTTCAAACCACTGCAGTACTGCCCAGATTAGCTTTCTTAGGACCTTGTCATATGCTTTCTCCAAGTCTAGGAATGCCCAGTTGGACTCTCTCCTCATCTCTAGCTTCTTCTCAAGTGTCTGTCTCACTGCAAACATTGCGTCAATTGTGCTGCATTCTGATCTGAATCCAAACTGCTCATCTCCCATCTTACATTCTACTAATCTGCATATCCGTTGATCAATCACCTTCTCCAGAACTTTCATGCAATGTGATAGAAGTTTGATGCCTCTGTACTGCCCACATTTGTGGAAGTCCCCTTTGTTCTTATACACTGGCATGACTATGCTTATTCTGCAGTTATCTGGGATATGTATTTCTCTCCACACTGCTATGAGTACCCTCAGGAGCCATTTCTCCCCTATCTCACCCAGCATCTTTATCATATCTGCTGTGACCTCATCTGAGCCTACTGCTTTCCCTGACTTCATTTTCCTTAGAGCTGTTCTTACTTGTTCTAAGGTGGGCTCCTCTTCTTCTCTCATTGTAGGCTGTTTCTGGAGCAGTACAGCTTCTGTGGGTCTTTTCATTATTCAGAAGCTGCTGGAAATACTACTATCTGCCTTTGATATCCTGTGGATTGCTGAACAGGTTGTTGCTGGCATCCCTTATGAAAGGCATCTGACTATCTTCTTTTTCTTTCTGTCTTTGCCTTGCAACCTGACATAGTTTCTTTGTGCCACTTACTGAGTCACTTTCCAGAAGTTGGTAGAGTGCCTCTGATGCCCTTTTCTTTGCTATTGCAACTTCTTTCTTAGCTTCTGTGTTAGCCAACCAGTAGTCCTTCCTAGCCTGGTCAGTCTTTTCCATCTCCCACATCTTCCTGCAGTTCTGCATTCCACTACCAGCTTTCCTTATGTACCTTATTTCCATACCTGGCTCAGCCACATATCTTTTCCATAGTCCTAACACATGCTGTTTTTAGATGCTGCCATTCTTGTTCAACTCCACCTATTTCATCCTCTTCCTGGGGTGCTAGAGCCCTGAGTAATTCCTTGAACTGTTGGACTTTCTCTCCTGTCAAATTCCAGGTCCTCAGCCTGGTCGCTGTTGACCTTAGAGCCTTCTCTGACCACTGCTTGCAGCTGATTGTGGCAATTAGTTGTTTATGCTGTGGGACAACTGTTTCACTGGGGATGACTTTGTAATCATGGATTTTACCCCAGTACCTTTTCCTTACTAGGAGAAAGTCTACCTGAGTTTTATGTTGGCTACTCTTGTATGTGATCTTGTGACAGCCTCTCTTTCTGAACCATGTGTTGGCTACTATCAAGCCATTTTCTAAGACAGAAGTCTAGGATGGACTCTCCTTTATTCCTGTTGCCCCACCCATGTGGACCTAGGCAGTCCTCATATCCTGTTCTGTCTGCCCCAATATGTGCATTCAAGTCACTTATAAATACCAATTCATGTTGTCCTGCTTTATTCAGTAGGTCCTGCAACTCCTGTCTGAATGCACTTTTTTCCTCACTATAACAACCCTGCTGTGGGGCATAGGCTGAGATTATGAATACTGCCCTATCATTACACTGGAGTCTGATTGCCATGAGTCTGCCATTAATTCTGATGATATCCCTCACTGCCTTCTGAAGGCTCTCTCTCACCACAATTCCCACACCATTTCTAGCCTGTCCCCCTCCTGAGTAGTACAGTCTGGACCCCAAGCCAATCAGCTTTAATGCACTGCCCTTCTATCTTGTCTCTTGGATACATAGGATGTCCAGCTTACTCCATATCATGACATCCACTTCCAAGCTGCATCCTGTCAGTGAACCTACATTAAGCGTAGAAATTTTCAGTTCATGTCTGGCAGGTTGGTTGTTTTTTATGTCCAGCTTTCATTCAACAGAGCTATCCCAGGTAACTCAAGGTGGGCAACTAGACACCAGCTGGCCAGTAGCTTATTGGCCCAGTGGTGCTGAGGCTTTCTGGCAGGCACATACTGTCCAATAGAGGCACATACACCCCTCCCACTATTAGCATGGGTCCCTGGCATAGGTGGGAGCGGGCCAGGCCCTCAACCCACCTGTCACCAGTAACTACCCATGCCTTTTGGCAACATTAGTCAACATGACCAAATCACCTAGAGCCATATTTTACACTGTTGAGTGGCTAGCCCTGCCACTGTGCACAGTCTGTGATCCATGTTCTCCTATCTTGAGGATACTATGCACTACAGTAGATGCCCAAAGCGGTTGGTATGTACAACTCTTCCCCCTACAGACACCATTGTAGTGTCTGTGCTGCTACCCACAGCTCCATTCATTGGTGAGTTTTGAGATGCAAACACTCAGGATGTCTTTCGGAGGTGGTAGGAGCCCCACAGAGACATAGGGAGAACATGCAAACTCCAAACAGGCATTGGTCGGAGGTTGGGATTGAACTTTGTAGCTTGTGCATAGGAGGCAAAGACCTTAACTATTATAGCAGCTGGTCTCTCTAGGGTGGATATTCTGCAGAATATCAGGGACAAGGGAAAAGATGAGTACTTATATTAATTGCTAGAGGAGCTCCAGTAGTGATAGAAGAGGAGAAAAATGAAAAGATAATGTCAGATTTGTAGTACTAAGGATCTTCTGGCAAGGGAAGAGGATTACACTGACATGTATTTATATTTCACCTAAAACTACTATTTTGGAGCTTAAAAATATTTGGGAGAAATAATCAGCTTTCTGCAGGGAATATTACTTTTAGGTGGAGAATGGAATTTGATTTGCAACAATTAGGTTGTATCCTGGGGGCCCAGAAGGGATAATATAACAAAAGAGGGTAGATTTCTGAAGAAATATATGAACATATTTGCTATGGAAAATATGAATTCAGTAATAGAACTTGGGAGAGAATTTACATATTATTCCCCAAGGTACAATATCTGGGATAGACTTGAAAGAAATTATATTTTACAGGAATGTCTCCATTTAACTGGAACTTTGATATACATCCAAAAACTATTTCAGATCATGCACTAATAACTGCTAAGATAAAAAATGCATGGCAATGAAGGAAAGGTAAGTCACTGGCACTTCCACACCTACTTGTTAAAAAGGAATTTAAGGAATATGTAGTGGAAATTATCTGGGAGTTTTTAGGGAAGACAGAAATAATCCAGAAGTTATACAGTAGCTACAGAGTGGGATAAAATGAAAGTGGAGTTTAAAAATAGGTAGAGATAAGACAGAGAGAGATCTGGTTAAGAAGAAATAAGAAATATTCAGAGGAGATGAAAAAGGTTAAATTATTACAAAATAAGGGGAAATCTCACAGAACAAGAAGAGGCACAAATGCAGAGTGCTAAAGAGAAAATAAGAGAGCACCTCAATAATGTGCATGAGTTCAGAAAGACTGTTAAGGAACTGATTATGACAACAACAGAGTGTGCCATGGATATGAACTTTCCTACTGTCTCCATTACTGGCTTGCTGGATATGGGCATCTTGAGGCAATGTAGAAATTGCCATGTTTACTGACAAACAGTTAATTTTCAAACAAACTGATATGGTATGTGAGAGATGTATTTCCACAATGTCACTGAAGGCAAAGCTCACACACAAAAGTACTCCTAATGTCAATAAGGTTGTCAGTAGCACACAGGCTGCACCCATGACACACAATTCAAAGCAGACATACAGACCCACATTTGCTGAGGCATTTAAATTTAATCCTCCTAAACCACAAATACTTCCTAGACGAAGTACACATAACAAATACTCCCAGCAGCACCAAATGCACTCTTCCAAAACAACATCCACATCAACACAGAGCTACATCTCATGAAGCCTCTACTTCTTAAACTCATAAGGCAAGTCACCAGACAATCCAACATTCTAGTCATTGGAGACTCCATCGTGAGACATGCTAATGTCCCTCTCACCAGGCTGAGTAAGGAGAAAGTTACAGTCAGTTGCTTATCAGGGGCTAGGATCCGTCACATTGCACATGCACTCAGGTCATTGGACCACAATTACCAATATGTCATAGCCCATGTGGGAGTAGATGACCTGAGATGTACCTCCCTAGACTATATGAAGAGAAACATCATGGAGCTCTCAGAATATGTGTCTCAGGCTGGTATGAGCCTAGCATTGAGCAGCATTTTACCCTCTCCAAGGATGATGCCACAATATCAACAAAAGATGATTGACTTTAATAACTGGCTTAGTTTCTGGTGTCACTCCAAGGGGGTATAATATTTTCCAGCATGGAAGGAGATGTTCAACAGGCCACACTACTTTTCTAGGGATGGTCTGCACCTCTCCCCTCTAGGCTTTTGAATATTAACTAAAATATTGTCTTGCCCCATAGTGCTTTTTTTAGGCAATGCCAAACTGAAAGTACTTCCAACATAGCAAATCAAAACCAAGAAAATCTACACATATTACTGCTCAATGCTAGTCGTCTAAACAAAAACTCCACTCCCTAGAAGCTCTCTTTATCCTAGAGAATGCTGATGTCTGTGCTGTCACTGAGACATTGTTTAAAGCTGCAGAGAGCACACAAACAGTGCAAGGTTATAATGCCTTCCACACATTCAGGCCATTTACTTCGCAGACAGGGACTAAAGGTGGACGAGTCTTTATTTACATCAAAAATAAATATACTTCAAGGTTGGTCAGACAGGACAATGCACTTGAGCTTCTCCATGTTCATATCACCATAGGTAAAATCCAATACCACTTCCTTGCAAGATATAGGTCCCCTATATGACCCAGGAAACCCATACCATGTATTTAAACTTATTAGAAACATTAACCATCCAACCCAATACCATATTCAAGGGTGACTATTAACTGGGAATCCTATACGACACCAAATGTACATGCACAGAGATTCCTGGATTTTGTAAACACAAACTCCCTGGACCAGATAGTCAATAAACCAACCAGGGTTGCAACCATACTGGATCTGGTCCTCACTAATATGGGAAACTGCTGCACACCCCCTACTGTAATGCCTTCCCTGCTAAGGTCAGACCAGAAAATGGTCTCATTTGAAGTAAAAATAAAACCTGGACCCCCAGCTAAACCCGGAATATTCAGGAACTATTCTAAGGCTAACATCCTGATATTAAAGGGAGAGTGTCAAGATTCTCTGCTTGTCTGATTGTTTTGATTAGGATGGTAGGTCATGTGATCTTTTTGTTTACATTCTGGCAGCTTTTAGTCTAAGAGCTCAGGTTTCACTACTTTGGGGGAAGGGTAACTAACACTTCAGGAAATGCAAACAGTTTCCTCTGTGTGCTCTTTTTATCTGCAGTCCATGCTGACAGGAAAACTTTAGCAGTCTTTGAAATATAGTGAAGTAGTGCTTAAATAAGCTACTTTTTTTCCAGGCAGACATAGTAGTGGACTTTTTAAAATATTTTCTGCGACATATTTTCTTGGTTGTTTGGATTAATGATGATGGAAACAGCTGCAGTGGGTGTGTTTTTTTGTATAGTCTGGAGCAGTGTTGTTCATTTGCTAATGCAGCTGCTCATTGAGGTGTTTTTTACATACATGTCTCTTTCATTTTGTTGCAGTGATGGATCCTGCTGTGTTATGGGAAAAGGGCACAACAATTATGGGAAATGTCCAAAGGTAAATAGTACAGGAAGCATTACTGGTGATGGAGGAGGAATAATAAGAATGGGTCAGAAAAAGGAACAGAAATTACAAGGCTTTCATTTGGGATAATCTGTTGTAGATGTCACA